>NC_053156.1:204617249-204917249 GCF_016835505.1 Polypterus senegalus | reverse complement strand
TGTTATTGAACTTTTGTGCTCATCACGGATTATCCATAATGAACACCATGTTCAAGCATAGGAGTGTTCATATGTGTTCTTGGCACCAGGACACTCTAGGCCTCAGTTCGATGATCGACTTTGTGGTCGTGTCATAGGACCTGCAGTCACATGTCTTGGACACTCGGATGAAGAGAGGGACGGAGCTGTCAACTGATCACTACCTGGTGGTGAGTTGACTTCGATGGTGGGGGAGGTATGCCGGTCAGGCCTGGTAGGCCCAAACGTGTTGTGAGGGTCTGCTGGGAATGTCTGGCAGAGTCTCCTGTCAGAAGTAGCTTCAACTCCCACCTCCAGCAGAGGTTCGATCACGTCCCGAGAGAGGTGGGGGACATTGAGTTCGAATGGGCCATGTTCCGTGCCTCTATTGTTGAGCCGGCTGACCGGAGCTGTGGCCGTAAGATGGTAGGTGCCTGTCAGGGGATGCTTGAGGGATGCCGTCAAGCTGAAAAAGGAGTCCTACAGGACCCTTTTGTCCTGTGGGACTTTGGTGGCAGCTGATACCTATCAGCAGGCCAAGTGGAATGCGGCTTCGGTGGTTGCTGAGGCAAAAACTCGGGCATGGGAGGAGTTTGTGAAGGCCATGGAGAATGACTTTTGAATGGCTTCAAGGAGATTCTGGTCCACCATCCGGGGTCTCAGGAGAGGAAGCCATGCAGTGTCAACACTGTATATGGTGGGGTTGGTGCGATGCTGACCTCAACTCGGGACGCTGTGGGTCGGTGGGGGGAACACTTTAAAGACCTCCTCAATCCCATTAACATGCCTTCCAATGAGGAAGCAGAGCCTGGGGGCTCGGAGGTGGGCTCTCCCATCTCTGGAACTGAGGTGGTCAAAAAACTCCTTGGTCGCAGTGCCCCGGGGGTGGATGAGATACGCCCAGTGTCCCTCAAGGCTTTGAATGTTGTAGGAATGTCTTGGTTGACAAGCCTCTGCAACATCGCATGGACATCAGGGATTGGCAGACTGTGGTGGTGGTCACCCTCTTTAAGAAAGGGGACCGGAGGGTGTGTTCCAACTACAAAGGGATCACACTCCTCAGCCTCTCTGGAAACGTCTATTCTGGGGGCCCTGGAGAGGAATGTCTGTCAGATAGTCGAACCTCGGATTCAGGAGGAACAGTGTGGTTTTTGGCCTGGTCGCGGAACAGTCGACCAGCTCTACACCCTTAGCAGGGTAATGGAGGGTGTATGGGAGTTTGCCCAACCAGTCTACATGTGTTTTGTGGACTTGGAGAAGGCGTTCAACCGTGTCCCTTGTGGAATCTTGTGGGGGGTACTCCGAGAGTATGGGGTACCGGATACACCGATAAGGGCTGTTTGGTCCGCATTGCTGGCAGTAAATGGAACCCGTTTCCAGTGAGAGTTGGACTTCTCCAGGGCTGCCCTTTGTCACCGATTGAGTTCCTAACTTTTATGGACAAAACTTCTAAGTGCAGCCAGATCATTGAGGGGGTCTGGTTTGGTGTACTTAGCATTGGGGCAATGCTTTTTGCAGATAATGTTGTCCTGTTTGCTTCATCAGGCCGTGATCTTCAGCTCTCTCTGGATGTGTTCACAGCTGAGTGTGAAGCGGCTGGGATGGGAATCAGCACCTCCAAATCTGAGACCATGGTCCTCAGCCGGAAAAGGGTGGACTGCCCTCTCAGGGTTGGGAGCGAGATCCTGCCCCCGAGTTCAAGTATCTCAGGGTCTTGTTCACGAGTGAGGGAAGAATGAAGCGTGAGATCGACAGGCTGATCGGTGCGGCGTCCGCAGTGATGCAGGCTCTGCATCCGTCTGTCGTGGTGAAGTAGGAGCTGAGCTGTAAGGCAAAGCTCTCAATTTACCAGTCGATCTACGTTCCTACCCTCACCTATGGTCATGAGCTGTGGGTAGTGACCAAAAGAACGAGATCGCGAATACAAGCGGCTGAAATGAGTTTCCTCTGCAGGGTGTCTGGGATTTCCCTTAAAGATAGGATGAGAAGCTCAGTCATCCAGGAGGGGCTCAGAGTAGAGCCGCTGCTCCTCCGCACCAAGGGGAATCAGATGAGGTAGCTTGGGCATCTAATCAGGATGCCTCCTGGACGCCACCCTGGTGAGGTGTTCCGGGCACGTCTAACTGGGAGGAGGCCCCCAGAAAAGACCTAGGACGCGCTGGATGGACTATGTATCTGGCCTGGAAATGCCTTGGGATTCCCCTGGAAGAGCTAGAAGAAGTGGCCAGGGAAAGAGAAGTCTGGGTATCTCTGCTCAAGCTGCTGCCGCCGCCGTCACCTGATCTCAGATAAGTGGAAGAGGATGGATGGATGGATGCATTTTTTAAAATGGGTTCAGTTTTGCTTGGGTCAGGCCTGTTTCCCTCAGCAGAGATAAGTCCAAGAAAGTGAACCTCACTCTTTGACAGGTTGAACTTTGTCAACATTCAGTGTGATGCCAGCATTTTAAATTTTCTGCAGCAATATGTGCAAGCATGTGTCATGATCCTCTTATGTTGTGCCCCAGACCAATATATTATCCATATGACAAATAACACCAACAAGTCCTTCCGTGACCTCAGACACCATTCTACACAGAACATGTGTGTACATGTGTGGCAGAGGAATCCGCCTTGGCGTTGGCCTCTAACTTTTTCTCTGCTTACCTCATCCTAAAGCCACTTCTGGTCCTCAGAAGACAGGCAACATCACTTCCTCTTCCAGTCCTCAAGATCCTGCCACCATCTGATGCCATTTCCGGTTCCCAGAATTCCACATCACTTCCCATCTACCAGCTATATATGGAAGATATCTTTCTCTTTTCCTCAGTTCTGTTTTGAGCTCATGTCTGTAAAGACCTATGTTACCAACCTTTTTTCAAATATATAGGGTGGATACCCAAACCTTTCACTTTCGTGTGTGTATTCTTTTACAATATATGTATAATTTTTTTCTTTCAGAAGGGTCTGTCAAATTTATTGTCTTGTAAAATATTTAACTGGAATTATTAATAAGTAAGTTAGTATAAGTTGTCCTTGTACTTTACCTGAGAAATTGCTGACAGTGCTCTGTGCCTACACTCAGTGAAGAACGCTATGAAGAAAAAAGTTGTACTGTATGCCACTTGATCCTGCCCTACTACGATCTACTCAGATTGTCTGTGCTGCAATTATTAAAACCAAAATTAAAGTTGCATTGTCTGCATCTCTGTACTTGTACACATTTTTGACATAGAAAGGCACTATATAAAATAAAGATTTTTTGTTATCTTGAATACATACCCTTACACTCACTTTCACTATACTGGCCTATTTTGAATTATCAGTTCATTGAAATGGATGTCTTTAAGAAGATGTGACAGTAGAGGGCGTTGTTGCTTCTCTAAACCAACAGTCAACACGTCCAGACACCAGGTAAAAGTATCAGAAGTAATTTTAATTCCCTTTATAATGTGCACAAAACACCTCCACCTCCACAATACACATAATCCATAATAATAATCAACAATAAATCCTCCTCTCCACACAGCAGCTCCGTTTACACTTCCTCCCAACTCCGGCTCAGCTTGCTGGGTTTCCCACAGTCCTTTATATAGTCCTTGACCCGGAAGTGCTCCTGTCCTTCAGTCCACGTGATTCACTAGCACTTCCGGGTCAGTTGAGGATTCATATTTTTCTTCAGTCCGGAAGTACTTCTGTTTCTCCGTCCCCGTGACTTGGGAGTACTTCCCAACTATAGGGAAAATAGAAATCCCGGTGTCTCCCTGCAGCGTCCTCCGATGGCACCCATGGCGCCCAGCAGGGCTGTGAAGTCGCACGCCATCTCCCATGATGCCCTGTGGGAATCCAGGGCACCTCCATGCTGCAGGGAGGACTCCATCTAGCGGCCTGGATGTATTGGCCGGGATAAGCTGCCGGCCATCTCTTACAAAGACTAGAATATTTTTGAGATTTAGATTTTCATACTGTACATATTCTGTGAACAAGCTGAGAAGTATGGCTGAGAAGCATTGATTTAAAAAGCACTGTATGAAGGATTACTCCAGATTATATAAGATTTTCAAGGTGTTTACCTGCCCCACGTATAGCATAGTGTACATATGTAAGTAAAGTACTATGATTTACACATATTTTAGATACTCCTTAACACAACTTGCTCACTTTTTGATTAATGTCTACCTGTGTGTGTGAGAGAGATCTGTCTGTCAGGACGTATTCTGTGGACACAATAACAAAAAATGAATCCCAATGAAAGTTTGTTTTTCAGCATTTTGAAATTCTAGAAATGTATTGATTTTGCACTACAGAGATACTATTTTGGATTTTTGCACACATATGTGCCCCAGCAGCAGCACATTTGGGAGAGAAGAATATAAATATTTTAACAAGATATGATTCTTCCATTTCATTCCATATAAAATATTAGCCAGCTTTATGTAGGGAAAGTGCTATAGTGCATATATGAGTGTTTTAACTTGGAGCAATTTCCAAGACATTCATTATTAATGCTCAAAGACCTTGGCTGTAACCGAGAAGCAGTGACTTAATAAAGTACATAGGTTATCTTTTGTCTTAAACTACTCACTGACCTTTTCAAAATGTCAAATACTATAAAGCAAAACTTATAACAATAAAAATCACTTTGAGCATGCTTAATTCAAAATATTAGTTTAAAATATCCACTGAAGCACAATTGAAACTGAACTTATGCAGAATGACCAATATATTTTTTACTATTTTTCTATTATAAAGAATATGCGTCATTTTAAAATATTACGGCAAAAGCTGTCATTAATTTACAAGACAAAAATTAAGTCTAGCTTAAAATGGTTCAGGTAGAGGTTTCTACAGAATACCCTTTGTGTCGATCATGCAAGTGAAAAGGAGAAAGGCAGGAGTGAAAGGGCACGCTATGTTCACCATTTATAATGGTCATCCACATGTGTGTGAAATACATTAGGTAAATCTGTAATAAAAAAGGAGTTACAAGAGCTCAATGCCAGAAGGCAGAAGACTCAATTTTGTGCAGTATCTTTCTTTTAAACTGCCCTCAGCTCCATGGGCTTTTTTAGAGTGTAGTCATTCTTTCTCTAAGGCTTCCCTAAGCCTTGACTTCAGCTGTGTTGATGCAGGTTGGGATAGCGAGTTGCTTGTGTTGACACTTTTTCAAAACAAAGACACTGACGAACAGGTGCAAAGGAATTTAAGGTGGCTTGGCATTATGACTTTTTTTGTAGGCTCCAGGGATTCTAGTGTTAACTGAGATAAATGTGGTCAATAAAATATTTTGAGTTGAATGATTGAATGCTTTGAACATATGTAGCAGGAGTGTATTCTGTGCATGGCTGCCTTCCACCCCCTCTCTGAGATAATAAGTGAAAGATCCTTACCTTACCGTACCCTGGGAACTTTTAAATGAAGGACTTCCTGCATTGGTTCCATATTCCAAGTGACTGATGAACAATTGGATTATTAGTAAATTGATGATAATTTGTGTTTACTGGGGTACAGAACAGGGCATTTAAGGAAGTACAGCAAGATTTTTTTCTATTGCAGGCCAAACTTGTGTATGTTAATCAGTTGGTGTCAATTTCCTGTTCTTTATAGCTTGTATATTAGCAGTCCAGTAATAAAATTGAAAGTTAGGTAGAACCATTCCCCATTCTTCTTTAGGTCACTGTAGAGTCAAACTGTGGATGCTCTGAAATAGAAAAAGAACTTAGGAAGGATTTGCATTTTGAAAATGTTCTTTCTCTCTGCAAGTGCAAGATGAATAGTAGACCATTTGTTCATATATTGTTTAGTTTTTGTCCATGGAGGTAGTAAAATCTTGTTGAAAAAGATCTTTATATTTACTTGTGATGCTTACTCCCAGGTATTTAAACTGATCTGCTAAAACAAAAGAGAAGGTATCCAGTCTAATATTGTGTGCAAGAGAGTTCACTGGAAAAAGCACACTTTTGTTCACGTTCATTTTAAGTTTAAATTTCTTTTGAAATTCTGCTAGTGCATTAAGGACTATTGGTATAGAGGTTTGTGGGTCTGATATATACAGTACCATGTCATCTGCATATAGTGATATTTTATGTTCAAGTCCTTCTCTGGTTATCTATCCCTTTTATATCTGAAGCATTTCAAGAGTAAATGGTTCATTGGCAAATTGCAAAGAGCAATGGTGATAGGGGGCATCCTTTTCAACTCTAGTTTGACGTACTCTGAAATAATGTTGTTGATACAAACAGAGGCTTCTGGACTGGTATAATTTTATTCATGCACATGTTTTGGCCAAACCCACATTTGTACAATATGGGGAATAGGTAGTCCCATTCAACTATGTCACATGCCTAAAGATAATAAGATCTCTGGTTAGATTTGCTAAGTGTCTACCTTAAATAAATCCAGTTTAGTCTTCAGATATTAAAGAATGAATCACTTTCTTAATCCTTCTAGCTGGAACTTTGTAGCAGTGAAATTAGTCTATATGATGACACTGTAATAAGTCATTATTTTTCTTTGGAAAGACAGTATAATTAATGTTTGGTGAAAAGTTTGAGGTAATGTTTTGTTGTCTCTGGCATCTGTAAACATTGCTAATAATAGTGGCGCTATGTCATTTGAAAATTCCACTGGGTAGCCATCAGGGCCTGCTGCTTTCCAACTTTGGAGTGAGTTTATAGCATCCAATAATTTTGAGAGTGTCAAAGGTATGTCCAAGTTCTCTGCACTACGATTATCCAGCTGTGGTATATGTAATGCATCAAAAAACTCATTAGATAATGTCTTATCTACCTTAAGCGGAGTAGAGTATAATGACTTATAGTACTCCATAAATGTGTTTTTTAAAGATTAGCTGTTCCATTTCTTTTGTTGTCAAGAGGTTAAATTCGGATTGCAGAATATGTCTTTGCCTATAAAGTGCCTCATTTGAGACCAGGCATATTCTTGATCTATACTGGTGATTTTGCGAATTAACTTGGGCACCTTTTGGGTTTCCAATTTATGTTTGTGGGAGAGATATGAAATAATCTGTATTCTTAAAAAAGGCCTTCAAAGTTTCTCAGAGTATCCCTGCAGAGACCTCAAAGGGTGCATTTTTCTCTAACAAATAGTTCATTTTCTTGGAGATAAATCCTGTACAATGCTGATTAGCTAAAGAGAGGGCATTAAGATGCCACATATGAAAAGAGTGTGTAGGTAAAAGTGATTTAACTCCATGATCAGAGGGTTGTGGTCAGAGATTACAAAAACAACATACTTGCAAGATTTGATAGAGAACAATAAATTATTATCTATAAAGAAAAAATGAATTCTTGAGTAACTGATGTATTGATGAGAAGGAGGAATGTGCTCTTGAGTTTGGATTTGGATATCTCCATGGGTCTGACAAACCATTGCAAACTGTGTAATTCTTTTGCAGTATTGGATGTTATCATCATTGTAGCTGAAAGGGCTATCCAGAACTCCAGCCATTATAATTTTATGAGTATTCATTTTAGGAATAGATGTAAATATATTTTGAATGAAGTCTCTATCATCCACATTAGGTGCATAGATATTTATCAAAATTACTTTAGATTTAAATAGATTATCCATCACCATGACATATAGCACTGCAGGATCAGATACTAAGTCTGATGCTACAAAACAGATAATTTTGTGTATTGAGATTCCCACACTCATAGTTTTATTTGTATAGCTGGAATTAAAGATTTGGCCAGTCCAATCTGTTTGTTACCAAAATTGATACTTACTTATTAAGTGAGTTTCCTGTAAAAAGACAATCTTTGCATTTAGACCTGATAGGTGAGATAATATTTTTTCTCCTTAGATCATGATTGCGACCATACTTCTCAACTTTAGAGGACATTTTGTAATCTTAACACTAGAATTACCAGAGCCTACGAAAAAACTCGTAATTCCGTCCCACCTTAAACTGCTTCTTAAATCCCTTCACACCTCTCCGCCAGCGCCCTTTGTTTTC
The DNA here is from genome assembly GCF_016835505.1 of Polypterus senegalus. Lineage (NCBI taxonomy): Eukaryota > Metazoa > Chordata > Cladistia > Polypteriformes > Polypteridae > Polypterus > Polypterus senegalus. The sequence continues at coordinate 204,909,272 of NC_053156.1, read as the reverse complement.
TAAATGTGCTGATAAAGAGAAGCTCGGAGCAGCCGGCTATTCCATTCCCCCACCAATTTAGAACGTGCACAAACTTCTGTCAGCTCATGCCTTGATTGAGTATCTGGGAGTGAAGTGGAGTTTTAGAGTGGAAATAATAGATCGTTGTTTGGAACACACGCATTTCATGTCTGTTCCGTTTCTACAGTAATCTGTGTCAACACATTGTTAAAACAGAAACGTTTTTTTATATTCTAGTAGTAGATGACAAAATGTAGGCATAAACTATATAATGTATGAAGCCTGAAGTCCAAATAGCAAAGAAACATTTTCACAAGAATAACACAATTGCGCTTTTATTCAAAAATATAACTGCAGAAACAAAAAGCCGCCTAAACATGTGACATTGACACCACTTTATTATAACTGCCTCCGTGGCTCAATAGACTCAGCCCCCGCATGGGAATCAAAAGGTCACGAGTTCGATCCTGCGCCCCTCCGTTTTGAGAAGTAAACTGCTCTTAGTCTTACTGTTTTAAAATAAAAGCATACATTTCATTTCAGTATGTAACAGCCGGTGCAATTTATGATCCTTGTAAAGGCTAGCTTTTTTTTTTTTTATTTTTAATTCACTTTTCATTCTCTCAGTCGCGTTCAGAATCAATCCATACAACCCCATCTGACACAGATGTTTTCACTAAAGACGCGCTATAGCTCTGCAGTGTACCACGATGCATACTAACGCCAAACACCCTCAACCTAAAGTCCCCGGGTTCTGACACACAAACGCTGGCGAAGCTGCTTTCTTCGTATCTCACCGTCACTTGCTTTTCTTTTTATTCAGTTTTATTGAGTGTTCCTGCCAGTCCCCGCATGTTGCTGTATGCTGTTTCTTTTGTACTCGGGACATGCAGAGGAAAGAATGGTAAAGACCAGTAACTTCAGCGCTATATGCAATCATAAGACACTCCCCATCTGCCCGTGTCGTTTAAACACAGGAACATATATTGGTGTAAAAGTATGACAAAAGTGCACTTTTTCCATCGCCTTTTCCTGTAAGAAGCAATGTACACACTTCTCTCTATGCTGTGGTTTCTATTACACACCTGAAAGAAAGAGAAAATACATGTGAAAATATCCAGCATACAGCAACATGCGGGGGCTAGCAGGAACACTCAATAAAACTGAATAAAAAGAAAATCAAGTGACGGTGAGATAAGAAGAAGAAGGCAGCTTCGTCAGCGTCTGTGTGTCAGAACCGGGTGGGGGGGGCGTTAGTATGCATCGTGGTACAACGCAGAGTTATAGCGCGTCTGTATTCTGTTTCTTTTGTACTCCAGGGCACGCAGAGGAGAGAATAGTAAAGAGCAGTAAGTTCGGCGCTATATGCAATCATCAGACACTCCCCATCTGCCCGTTGTTTTGTTATACTTTTCAATACTTTTTATACTGCTCAAACGGGCATGCTCAAAAAATACACGTGTAATGCCACGAAAAGTGCACGCAGACACTTCATTTCGCAAACAAAACAAGTGCACTTTTATTCAAAACTACCTGTATAACCGAAGAAAAAAGAAAGTTTTATTGAGTGTTCCTGCTAGCCCCCGCATGTTGCTGTATGCTGGATATTTTCACATGTATTGTCTCTTTCTTTCAGGTGTGTAATAGAAACCACAGCATAGAGAGAAGTGTGTACATTGCTTCTTACAGGAAAAGGCGATGGAAAAAGTGCACTTTTGTTATACTTTTACACCAATATATGTTCCTGTGTTTGAACGACACGGGCAGATGGGGAGTGTCTGATGATTGCATATAGCGCTGAAGTTACTGGTCTTTACCATTCTTTCCTCTGCATGTCCCGGAGTACAAAAGAAACAGCATACAGCAACATGCAGGGACTGGCAGGAACACTCAATAAAACTGAATAAAAAGAAAAGCAAGTGACGGTGAGATACGAAGAAAGCAGCTTCGCCAGCGTTTGTGTGTCAGAACCCGGGGACTTTAGGTTGAGGGTGTTTGGCGTTAGTATGCATCGTGGTACACTGCAGAGCTATAGCGCGTCTTTAGTGAAAACATCTGTGTCAGATGGGGTTGTATGGATTGATTCTGAACGCGACTGAGAGAATGAAAAGTGAATTAAAAAAAAAAAAGCTAGCCTTTACAAGGATCATAAATTGCACCGGCTGTTACATACTGAAATGAAATGTATGCTTTTATTTTAAAACAGTAAGACTAAGAGCAGTTTACTTCTCAAAACGGAGGGGCGCAGGATCGAACTCCTGACCTTTTGATTCCAAGCGGGGGCTGAGTCTATTGAGCCACGGAGGCAGTTATAATAAAGTGGTGTCAATGTCACATGTTTAGGCGGCTTTTTGTTTCTGCAGTTATATTTTTGAATAAAAGCGCAATTGTGTTATTCTTGTGAAAATGTTTCTTTGCTATTTGGACTTCAGGCTTCATACATTATATAGTTTATGCCTACATTTTGTCATCTACTACTAGAATATAAAAAAACGTTTCTGTTTTAACAATGTGTTGACACAGATTACTGTAGAAACGGAACAGACATGAAATGCGTGTGTTCCAAACAACGATCTATTATTTCCACTCTAAAACTCCACTTCACTCCCAGATACTCAATCAAGGCATGAGCTGAGAGAAGTTCGTGCACGTTCTAAATTGGTGGGGGATGGAATAGCCGGCTGCTCCAAGCTTCTCTTTATCAGCACATTTAGAAGACAAAGGGCGTGGCGGAGAGGTGTGAAGGGATTTAAGAAGCAGTTTAAGGTGGGACGGAATTACGAGTTTTTTCGTAGGCTCTGGTAATTCTAGTGTTAAGTAAAGGTAGTAAGTTGTTTCACACAATAGCTTTGACCTTGATTTCATATTATTGGGTTAGTATAGTATTATAGCTAAGGAGCCTATTATTATGTCGGCACTGACAGTTGTTTGTGTAAAAAGATAGACAAGAAATAACTTGTTCTCTTTCTTCCCACTACCCTCTAGCCCTCCCCCAAGTTGCCTCCCGAAGTAAGACTGGACCACACTTCACAAAGTCCCAGTGCTCTGACATGATAAACCACCAACAGCATTTCAGAAAAGATTAAAGTTAAAATTGAAATATCATATAATAGTACAAAATTTGTAGTCCAAATACAATAAACCCTAGGATATGATGTTAAATAGTCTTATTTAGGATAAAGAAAAAAAAAATTGATATGTCTTGTAGTAGTATAGTCAGGATACAATGAATATGGGGTATGATGTTAAACAGTCCCATTAGGTAAGAGAGAAATAAAAAAGAAAGCTCTTACGATAGTACAGTCCAGAAGCAAAAAACAAGGGTACAAGTTTGAATAGTCCCCTTAAGAAATAATAATTATTAATGGTTATTGTAATATATATATTACAGCTAGCAGCTGTAATATTAGCAGCTAAGCAACTGTCTTTCTTAGGAAGTTTCCTTTTGCTGGTGTACTGGCCTCGCTTGTGTATCCTCGGAGCTGAAGCCCTTACCCCGACTCTACGTCTCACACACTTCCACGCATAGAACTCTATTTAATTTCAAAAGCCACAGGGGCCTGGTGGCGCTCAAAAAATAAAGAATTCTGTCAGTCGTGGTCTTTCCGAGTGTCAACTGGATGATAACATGCATACAAGACCGCAGGATCACCCCCATCCTACCCAGAAGGGGGTGGATTACAGCTGATTTCACACTACAGTCTTTTTAGTCGACCAATGAGGAAAACGTGTACCAAGTTTCATGAAAATCGCTCCAGCTGTTCGGACGTGATGCTGGAACATACATACACACATTGACTTTTATTTATATAGATTTACCATTGTAGAATGAAAAAGTGTATATGTAAAACACTAGTGAATTCAATAACTAAATTAAATATATATTTTACTTGACATTTACTGTACATCAGGAATAACAGTTGTGCAGTCAAGAACAACAAGGTCATTTTGGAAGAACTGTGGACGTATGTCTTGACAATTCCAGTTAATTGCACAAACAAAAGCTGAAGCTATGTTGATTTTCTATTTGGATAACAGGAAGAACCATTTTTGTACATGTTGACATTTTATGGGCTGATTATTCAGATTAAAATTTATTTTTATTGTTAATTACAAGAAACACATCTTACTTGCAAGTACCACAATTGTGTGTCTGTCTCGGTATGGTTTTAATCATATTGTTTATGGTCAATACGCTTATGGCTAACATAACTAATGGTTTTTTAATGTTGTTCTTCTATGATGTTTTTTATGTCATATTTTTGAGTTTGCCTTGTTTATGTAATTTTCCATTATTTTTCATCCTTGCTTGTCCCTCTAATGACTAATCATGTTCCTTTTTTCTTTTACCATTTTTCTTTATCTTATTTATCTCATTATAACTCTGTGTCCACCTAACCTTTTAAGGTATACGCCCAACAAAGCAAACAAATAGTACAGTGACTGCAGGAAGTGGTGCTGGTGAGGCAGCAAGAGGTGCTTACACTGTGGTCTGTATGTGGGCCCCAGATGTAAATTTGACCGGCAAAGTGCTTACCAGAACAATAGAATATTTAATGCTCTCCAGGGGCCTCAGGTATAAACGGTGCGTATGTACAAAAATGTTGCATACTCTCGTCTCCACGCTCAAATCGCAATGTATAAAACCTAAACTTGCGGTAAACCCATGCACATTTTCATGCTAGCTCAAACTCTTGGTTTTGCACATTGGCGGCACCCTGCGTCAAAGCAGTACTTTTGTTCCAGTGTGGTTTCCCTTTCTTTTTACATCCACAACCCTGATGTAGCCTTATTATATACAGTGAAATTAACTGCATATTGTTTATTAGTTTAAGGCATCTGATTGTAATTAACCTGTAACAATATAATGGTCCACAGAATAGCCAAACTATTCCAAATTCCATAGCTGCTTTAGCGTTGTTCCTCTCACTGCACCTTCTTCTTTCAGCTGCTCCCGTTAGGGGTTGCCACAGCGAATCATCACTCACAGTATTTATATCACTGTATCTGAGTGTGAAATCACAGCTCTACAGCAGGTGATCAGAAAGAGAACTATCGGTATACAGCATCAAGCACACGCTATCTCAGCCATGCTGTCTATTTGAACTGCTCTCATACGACAAGCGCTTCAGAGCCTTTCCTGTAGGGACATCGTGTTTCAAAAACCGTTTCATCTTAAGAACTATAAACACACTCAATCAGTCCATCAAGTGCTCCTTGTAGAACTGTTTGTACTTATAAGTACAATTACCTCACTGTAAACTTGCGATACAGTTATAATATTGTACAATCTGGGCCACCTTATAAAGTGCATATTTACATATGATGACAATATCACTTTTTAAGATAAAATGCAGCAAAATATATTTATTACATTATATAGATAAAATGTTAACGTCATTTAAATAATCTATATTGTTAATAATTAAAGACGTGAGGACACGATGTCTCAGCACTAGTGACAAGCTGGCGCCCATTCAGGGATTGTTCCTGCCTCGCGCTGTATGCTTGATGGGACTGGCGTGACACTGGATGGATAGAATAATTAAACATATACTACGAAGATATTTCAACGTTTTGAAGAATTGTTGTTCTAAGCCTACAGATGGCTTGACATCTATTAAAGAGCTGATCGTGTGGCGATTTTCTACTTGGAGAAAGAAAAGGAAGGGCAAAAATGGGAGGTTAGAATGTTTGAAACAGACAATACTGCTGCAATAAATTATTTCATCGTCATGGTCATGGATGGCGCAGCAAGCATCCTGCGGGAGGCAGGAACAATCTCTGGATGAGGCACCAACTCATCACTATCAATGCGCCACCGTGTTCACACGTTTAATAACATGCTTTAATTCCTGTCATCATGAAAATAATAAGTTTACATCTCTATTTAAATTATTCGGAGAGCTCTAATATCACAAATGTAATGGATTCTGTGTCCAGTCGGAGGAAGAGGAAGCCTGTTTAAGAATTATGTAGTGATTCACACACATAGAGCACACAGAAGAACAAATATAATACAAAGCATTTAACGTGCTATTTTAGTTACAGTGGTATTTAAGTAACTAGTAAATTAAAGATTTTAAGAAGTTTATGATGTTCTACATTAATGACAAAATAAACTACGTGATGAAAGTGGAAATTTAGAGTGGCCCCAGATCTTTGGAGGTGTACAGAACGGGCCCTCCTTTTTCTAAACATCCAATACGTTTTGCTTGCCAACCAGTTCTTTTTACCAGCTATTGTATAATTGCTTGGCTTTAAGAAACAACATTCTTCTACTAAAATTCTCATTCCCAGCAGTGTTTTGAACTAAATATTAATCTGACTCCGTTATTTACCCTCTTTCCTGTTAGACAGTCATGAAAATTGACATCCAATGGAAAAAACTTAAACTCTCTTGAAAGGATTTCATTCTTTGTTGTGGCAGCATATTTATTAAAGGTGAAATCTTCTGGTTTGCATTATATATAAAAATTGTACTTAGGTACAAAAAGTAATACTGTATTACATAAATTGATAATACAAGGCAGAAACCCAATTATGTGGTACTACTACAATTAAGGGTCAAAAATTAACAAAGAAAATCTCAAGAAGGATAATTTACAACTGCTGAAACAAAATAATATAATTAAAAGGAATAACAAGTTTGTTTCCTTGTTTCTATGTGAATTTAATACATAAGGGACAGAAGATAATAATATTTGAGTGTGTGCTATCCCTTCAAGCTATGTCCATTGTTGCACAAATTCTCAATAAAGATTTATTTTAAGCCTGACTCCAAACATTCTTTTGTAGAGAGTAGACTGCTAATTATACAATACTTATCTGTGAAATCTTTTGCATGATGCTGCAGTAGCTGTTTTACATCTAATTTTTTGTGTAATCTCCAATCAATGTGATTCTTTAATTTCTTTCACAGTCAAAGTTATCTGTTCATTCAAAATAATACAAGAATCATCCTGTTGTAACTTAGGGCAATGTTAAATATATATTTTCTTTTATTTTACTTTCTGTTGGCAGATTTTTTTTATATTTGTGAATCATTTATTGAGGAAGATGAAACCAAATATGAGATATCAAGAACAATTTTTCCCTCATGCAATTCAGATTCATCATGGCTTAGGATTTCTTTCTAGAATTTATGAGAATCTTTAAGCATAAAAATTCCTAAATTAAGTCTATGTCTATGTTTCAAGAAAACACAAATAAATGTTACAAAGGTTTGAGGTGTTACCAGGACAGTCCCATTTATTTGCCTCCAGCAGCTAGATGGTACTTTATGTTGAACAAAGATAACAATAGGATAAGCAAGCGTTAAGAAATTTGGTATCTACTTCAGAAGGAGAGTTTGAAAAATCTTCGAATCACAAGATTAATTCTGGCTTGCTATAGAGGGATTTCACACCAGCATACTTAGGTTTGTCATGGCGAGAAATTGTCACCTTTTACCTGAAATGAAGGCTATTAGGAACTCAGAGGATAGGCAGACAGAGTGTATAGCTTTATTGCAATAAAACAATAAAACAGACTCAACCCAATTCGGCCAAATCAGATTGAGCCCCGAACAGCTCAGAAATCAAAGTTTAAATAATAATTTCTTATCACTCCAACCTCACTCAAATTAGCTCATTCGCTATTTTCTCTGACTCTCTTCTGCACCTGTCCAGCCGATACTTTAAGCTCTCATGGGAACCATTATCATCTCCTGACTTCCTTCTGCAGCTAGCCTCTGGTATTTTTACTGTCTATTGTCGATATTTATTTTCTGTTTTGCTTATTATGATTGGCCTAGGCTGAGCAGATGTTCCCTTCTTCCATTTTTGGCCATTCTCTTATCATTTCCCCTTCCTTGGCTTTCAAGCTATTTTATATTAATGACCAAAGCTAAGCTTTAATTAAAAGGAAATATGGCATGCACTTTTATTTAATCATTTGCTTGGCATGCCTGACTTACATTATTTTTGCAATAAGGTTAACGTTAATATATTTTTCTATATTTATTTATGCTAGTGTATTTTTATTTTCCATACATTACATCATCTTGACCTTGTTGTAGCAATGCCTTTGCTGTTTCTGCTGACTCACTATTCCAGCTGGCTTCTCACGTGCCTACCATGATCATTTTTCTGTATTATGTCATTGGTATCATAACTTGTTTCCTAACCTTCGAACAACAGGTGTTCATGTTCCCCCTTCTTCTGTCCTCGATAGTTTCTGTGCGTCATTCTCTTTCTATTCTGTCCTTCCTTTCCCAATATTGGTAATTTTGCTTCAAGCTTAAAAATAATGGAATGTGACTAGTATCTTTAATTTAACTATTGACTTGACATATCTTATTTGCTTGAAATTCTAATTTATACTAAATCTAATGTTTCAGAAGCTGTTAATTACTTTCATGGCTATTTATGCTAATATATAAGTTTTAGCTGAAGTAAAGTCAGATGCAAAATTCTCAGAGCTGAAGTCTCTTTAACTGGGAATTTGGTATCTGAAATTTTACACAGTAAATAATAGTTATTTGGAACACATACATTTCATGTGTGCTCTGTGTCTACAGCGATCTGTGTACATGTAGGATGATAGGAAATGCGAGGCAAGAAATGTTGAACACAAAACTAAAACTAAAACGTTTTCATGTTATAGTAATAATGACAAAATGCTGAAGTGAAGTGTCTAATGTGTGAAGACTGAAGTCCAAATATCAAATAAACACTTTCACAAAAGATATAATAAAAAGTGTGCTTTTATTCAAGAATATGACCAAAGTAGAATAAATTATTCAATTTACATTTTGCTGTCAATGTGTAAAAACCGAAGGCACAAAGCAGACATGTCTGCTTGGCTGATGCAGAGATAAGAACTGCCATCTCGTAATCAAGAGGTTGTGGGTCTCATCCTGGGTCCTCCCTGCATTTACTATTTTGAAAAGTAAGCTGCTATTATTATTATTTTTAAAAACGTTAAACAGGCCACATTAATCACAAAAAATTAGCGTGTTAACTTTCCCTGACCTATATATATCTATACTAATAAAAGGCAAAGCCCTCACTCACTCACTCACTCACTGACTCACTCACTGACTCATCACTAATTCTCCAACTTCCCGTGTGGGTGGAAGGCTGAAATTTGGCAGGTTCATTCCTTACAGCTTCCTTACAAAAGTTGGGCAGGTTTTATATCGAAATTCTACGCGTAATGGTCATAACTGGAAGCAGTTTTTCTCCATTTACTGTAATGGAGATGAGCTTCAACGCCGTGGGGGCGGAGTTTCGTGTGACATCATCACGCCTCCCACGTAATCACGCAGTACATAGAAAACCAGGAAGACCTCAAAAAAGCGCTGAAGAAAACATGCATTATATAATTGAGAAGGCAGCGAAACAATAAGAAGCGAGCGAGTGACATATACAACCATATTCATGAGTTCTGCTACTTCGGAAACAATGCACGATGTAAACCTACACTTTAAATTAAGTTCATAGACAGGCTGCCGCTGGCGTTTGTAATTTAGTGCCTGCCCATATAAGGCCATCCGTCAGCGCAATCCAATAGCAAACTGCCACGGGTAAATATTCACGGGTGAAGGACTGTGCTTATGGAGAGGAAGATGAGATGGTCAGGGTGGTGTTTGACACAAACTCAGCGAAACTGCGAGAGAAAGTTTTAAGTGCCAGGACTAAGGTAACATTAAATAAAGCTATGGACATAGCACGAGATGGCACCAGCACAGCTGGGAACCTTCGATGCAAGTACACCGAGTGGCTCACGTGAACTGACGCAGTGCACAGATAAAAGCAAAAGTTCCAAAGAGCGCTGAACAAAAACCGAATTACACAATTGAAAAGGCAGCAAAAAATATGAAGCGCCTGATAAGGATATTCATAAATCCAGCTACTGGAAACAAAGCACACGGTGGAAAAAGTCAATGTTCCGCTAAAGGAAGACAGTGTAAAAAAAACCCGTGCATGCAGTGTGTCAGGTCTCAGATAAAGAAGAAGACGAGCTGTTTATTGATGCAGTAAGAAACGCATCGATGAATGAAACCTGTCATCTTTACAACGATTGACAAACACGGAATGTAATTTGAACACAACACATCCTACAAATACGAACCTGATTGAAAGAAATAATGATAATCAAATCCTTGATGACAGCAACACTCAGTAACACTCACAAAACAAATACTGTATATTGACAGTCATGTTACGTTATTTTTAAAATGTTCCCTTTTCTTTTTCTACCTTTTTAACACACTACTTCTCCGCTGCGATACGCGGGTATATATATATGTATATATATATATCCCGCTCTACATACTCGAATAATGGATACTTTATTCGCCATCAATGATTGTTTTGGTAAAGCCATACTCAGTATATTCATTAGATGAACGGTAAAAATGTAAGGGCGAGGGGAGGATGACTAATTGAGGCATGTAGGCTGTAGTGCGCGTCAACTCTATCTGAATTGCGCGATCACATTTGAAAAAATATATCTTTTCAAGTTCTATTTAGTCCATATGTGTCAAACTCAAGGGTCATACCACATCCGGCCCGGCGTGTAATTATATCCGGCCCGCGAGATCATTTTATATACTGTATTATTGTTATTAAAGCCCGGATATATGAAGCGCTGGTTACACAATAAACTACAGATCCCATAATGCAGCGCTTCAGCTGCCTTGCCGAACACTTACCGCTTACTAGAGTTATTGCACTGAGTTTGCACGGCGCTTTGGTGACTTTGAAGAACAAAAAAAGTCCGTCTACATGCGGCTCGAACCTTGTGCATGTTTGGTAGCACATATCTGTGTGAGAAGCTCTTCTCAGTGATAAAGACTAACAAAACAGCACACAGGAGTCGCCTCACTGATGAGCACCTGCAATCCATCCTGAGAATCTCCACAACACAGAACCTCACACCAAACAGAAACGAACTTGTGGCCAAAAAAAGATGCCAGGCGTCCAGCTCTAAAATGACATATGAGCAAAGACAACTGAATGATTTGATTTGTTATTGCATGTAAGAGCGGGAGTCAACCGTTTTAACAAACAGCGTATTGCACTGATACGAAATAGCTGTGTGTGTATATATGTAGATATGTATGTATATGTATATATATGTTTATATATGTGTGTGTGTATGTATGTATATATATATATGTATTTGTGTGTATATATGTGTATATATGTATATATATGTATGTATATATGTGTGTGTATATATGTAGATATATATGTATGTATATATGTATAGATATGTATATATGTTTATGTGTGTGTGTGTAAATATATATATATCTCAACAACACTCATCACTCACAACAGTGACAAAACAATTACATTGACAATCAGGTTACGTTATTTTCAAAATGTTTCCTTTTCTTTTCATTGCTTCTTTAACACACTACTTCTCCGCTGCGAAGCGCGGGTATTTTGCTATTAATATATATGGAGGTGAAGGTCTATAACAACAGCAAAGGAAGCACGGCAGTTGTTGTAGTGGACAAAGCAATATGTCACAACAATGGAGGAAATGCTCTCTGACACCACTACTTATGAGTAATTAACCAGCAAGCCTACAAAACCCATCCTAAGTAAAATCAACACCACCCTGGGTAAACTCCAGAATAGCAACTGTTTAAACGTACAAGATTACTATAAGATAAAATCAAATGATGCGATCTGCCTGGAATTCTACAGCCTCCCAACAATTCACAAGACCCATTTATAATTCAGACCTGTGGTCAGCATAACAGTTGGATGAGCTTACAATTTATCTAAAACACATTTTCATGTGCTCAAATATTTAACATGATTATTCTGTTAAATTCTGTTCAAAATAAAACACAAACTGGCAAAAAGCTTTACGGATTGTCCTTTTCAAAGCCAAAAGCAAAAAATCAACCACAGAGACAAGAAACACAGTTTATAGCATACTGTGCAGTACATGCCAAGCGGTAAACAAACATCTAAAACATTCATACATATACAGGAACATCGCAATGCCATCAGAAGGAAAAACCAACGGTCTCTGATTTATATACATACCAGCTGCTGGAGACATATTTATCTGGGACATTGTGAAAGTAAAATTCAGGGCTAATACTAAGAATGCCAGAGAGCTTGCTGGATCGTAGCTCTCTAATGAAAATACCATTAACAGATACTTGGACTTGAACCCAGCATATACAGGCTTAAAAAGAAGAACATCCATATAAGAAAGAAGACTTTATGACCAACACTTTTCAAACACCATGGTATTAATCCACTCCTCTCCTCACAAACCCTTGCTATATATTGTCTTTGATATGTCTAATCATTACCCTCTGATGATGACACCTGTTAGGTTGCAGAAAGCTTAGGAATAAAAAGCTATACGTGACTCATTTTCCCCCTTTGTGGATCTCTTGGTACATATATATATATATATATATATATATATATATATATATATATATATAGTGGTAGATCAGCCCAGAAACAAATAGAGACCAGGACCCACAGAAGACCAAACACACACTATTTATTATTTTCTGCACAGTACAGTGCACCAATCACCACAATACTCAGCTCAGCCCTTTTAATTCTCTGTCTTTTCTTCTGCCACCTCCATTCCTCTCTTGCAAGCTCCGTCCTCTGCCACCTGACTCCAGCTCCCCAAATGGTGTGAGGCGGCCTTTTTTATGTTGCACCCGGATGTGCTCCAGGTGCAGCCTGACGAACTTCCTGAAGCACTTCCTGGTGTGGCTGAACTGCTGCTTGGGCACCCAGAAGCACTCCGGGGGCCTCATGTATAACGCCGTGCGTAGAACTCGCACTATAACATGGCGTAAGCACAAAAGCCGAAATGTATTTACCCTCAGAAAAATCAAGATGCAGGAATCTGTGCGTACTCCAACTTCCACGTTCTTCCGTTACATAAATCCCGATCAGCGTGAAAACTAACGCTCGTGCACGCGCATTATGTAACGCCCCAAATCCTTCCAGAATCATGCCTATTTGAATATGCAAATCAATATAAATCGCCCTTAAGCGCAGCCTTCTGTGAAAAGACAATGGGAAAAGCACGGGGAAAATATAAGAATTTCAGCGAATACCAAGTGGAGGAAAAACATACTATTTGTTCAAATAAACCGTGGTATAATCAACAAAAGGAAGTTGATCGAGTGACATAGCGTGTTGGAGAAACTTGAAAGCTCACATTCACAAAATCGTACAGTGCCGGAAATAAAAAAGAAGTCACATATCAAAGTTGCCGTGAAAAGAAGAGTTGTAAGCCCACTGTCTGAGTGTCATATGAAAGTTTATTAGGGTACAGAGAAAAAAGGCACACAGTGGGGAAAAAGCACAAAATGTCCACTTCAATCTGACATTTCCACTTTAATCACGTAGTTTATTTTGTCATTTAGTAGAACATTATAAACTTCATCTTAAAATCGTTTAATTAACCAGTTTCTCAAATCACATCGTAATTAAAGTAGCACGTTAAATGCTTTGTTTTGTATTTGATCTTCTACTCGTATGTGATCTATGTGTGTGAATCACTACTTGCTTCTTAAACTGGCTCTCTTCCTCCAACTGGACACAGAGTCCATTACATTTGTGATATTACAGCTCTCTGAATAACTAAAATGCTGAGATGTATACGTGATGTCATTTTCATGATGATAGGAGCTAAGTAACCGATCGCCATACAATCAGCTCTGTAATAGACGTTAAGCCATCTGTAAGCTTAGCGCCGATTCTTCAAAACGTTTAAAGAACATTGAAATATCTTCGTAGTACATGTTTAATTATTCTATCTTTCATGACACTCCCAGTGAAGAATATAGATTATTTAAATGAAGTTAAAGTTTTATGTGTATAATTTAACAAACATATTTTGCTGCATTTCACCTTAAAAATGATATCGTCATCATATGTAAATACGCTTTATAAAGTGGCTCAGGTTGTGAGATATTATAACTGTAGTGCAAGTTTACAGTGGGGTGATTGTACTTATAAGTACAAACAGTTCTACAAGGAGCAATTGATTGAGTGCATTTAAAGTTCTTGGGATGAAACTGTTTCTGAACCGCGAGGTCTGTACAGGAAAGGCTTAAAAACATTTTGCAGTGGCTGAGACAGCATGTCCTTAAAGCTGTATACCGATAATTCTCTTTCCGATCAGCTGCTGTTGTGATTCACACTCAGATACAGTGATATAAATACTCTGAGTCGTGCAGTGAGAGTAATATGGAAAAAGATGATCCGCTGTGGCAACTCCTAACAGGAGGAGCTGAAAGAAGAAGAAGAAAAAGGAGAAGTGAGAGTAACAACGCTAAAGCAGTTATGGTATTTGGAATACTATGGCTGTTCCCGGACCATTATATTGTTACGAAGTTAATTACAATCAGATGCATTACACTAATAAACAATATGCGGTTAGTTTCTGTGTATTTATAAAGCCGCGTCATGAAAATAATGAGTAATCACACAAGAACAGTAGCATTGCTTTGACGCTGGGTGCCACCAGTTTGCAAAACCGAGCAGAGAACTTGCATACGACAAGGCATGAGGTACCGTGGAAAAGTGCGTGGCTTTACGGCAAGTGTAGGTTTTATACATCGCGATTTGAACGTGGAAAAGTTCTTACGCAACATTTCTGTGCGTACGCACCGTTTATACATGAGGCCCCAGGTGCATTTGGTTGCTCTTCTGGCAGCACTTCCTGGTGTGGTGGAAGTGCTGTCATCTAGGGCTCTGGGATTGTCCAGGCGCCCCCTGGCGGTGGCCACAGACCCCAACAGGGTTGATCTTCCAACCTCCAATTCAGTGGCCCTGATGTAATCCAGGTGGGCTGCCTTCTTGCACCCCGGAGAGGATATTGCCCCTCTCCCACTCCTTCTCTTCTCCAGACATCACAGTGGGACAAGGTCCCCGGTCGTCTGCCACATTATATCTCTCTAATATAAGAAAAAATCTTGAGCTGAGACAAGACTATTTCCAAAAGATTTTTTCAAGTCCCGCAAGACAAGAAGACTATTGCCAAGAGATTTTATCAAGTCCCGCCCTCCTATCAACCATTTACGGTTAATGGCCCACGCCCACGGTCCTCTTACCTCTCATTCGTGTGAATGCTGTTTTCAGACATAGTTCTTCCGCTCTCAGCTCTTATAAATTTTTACATTTTCCTCACTTTAAGTTCTCAATAAAAGAAGACCTGTTATGTTCAAATCTTAATGAAGAATTTCATCCTGAAGGGTTATCAAAAGAAGAAATGAGTACATGGGCAATCCTAGCACTGAGAAACAATGAAGTTAAACGAATTTACACAAAAATTGTCGATCGGTTACATGGCAAAGCGGTTAAATTTTTATCAATAGACAATGTTGAAACTGTTGGTGGTGATTGTCCGGAAGATGAAAACATCAACTTAAAAAATCCTGTAGAATATCTACAACCGTATATATATTATATTATATATTATATATACAGTATTCTCACACATGCTCATGGGTGGCAGCTAAAGGGCTCAAAAGAGGGTAATTCCATGCCACACCAAGGGGTGGTATAATGTACTGATCCGTTCTCTTTTTACTCTGCAGACCAACTATGGGAAATTCCGCCTAGGCCAGATGATGTCATTTCCAGTCCCGGGCCTGATGATGTCACTTTCGGTTCCAAGCCAGACAACATCACTTCCTGTTTCCTGTCCTGAACACCATTTTGTCTGTTGCAAGTCATTTCTGTTTTGGACTCAAGTCTGTAAAGATCTATTGCTCTTGTTTTGCCTTTTTTCCATGACCAATTTTCAAGTAAATGAAATCTTTTGTATCATTTCACTATATTTATTTATCTATACACAACTCAGCCACAACATTACAACCACTGAAAGGTGAAGTGAATAACATTGATTATCTTGTTTCAATTGCACCTGTCAAGATTTGGGATATATTAGGCACATGTGAACAGTCACTTGTTGAAGGTGATATGTTGGAAGCAGGAAAAATGGGCAAGTATAAGAATCTGAGCAACTTTGACAAGGGCCAAATTGTGATGGCTAGACAACTGGGTTAGAGCATCTCTGAAATGGCAGATCTTGTAGGGTGTTCCCAATATGCAGTGGTTAGTACCTACCAAAAGTGGTCCAAGGAAGGACAACCAGTGAATCGGCAACAAAATCATTGGTACCCAAGGCATGAAGTCTAGCCAGTTTGGTCTGATCATACAGGAGAGCTACTGTAGCACAAATTTCTGAAAAACTTAATGATGGCTCGGTGATAAGGGTGTCAGAACACACAGTACATAACAGCTTGCTGCGTATGGGGCCGTGTAGCTGAAGAATGGTCAAGTCCAATGCTGACACCTGTACACTGCTGAAAGAGCCAACATTGGACACACGAGTGTCAGAACTGAACAATGGAGCAGTGGAAAAAGTTGGCCTTGTCTGATAAATCATATTTTCTTTCAGATCATATGAATGGCTGGGTGTGCATTTGTCGTTTACCTGGGGAAGGGATGATAGTAGGATCAGCTATTGAAAGAAGGCAAGCCGGTGGAGGGAGTGTGAAGCTCTGATCACACTCTGTTCTGCTGGGAAGACTTGGGTCCTTGCATTCATGTGAATGTTATTGTAACACATACCATCTACCTGAAGGTTGTTGCAGACCACATACACCCCTTCATGGCAACAGTATTCCATGATGGCAGTGGCCTCTTTCAGAATGATAATGCTCACTGGCACACTGCAAAAAATGTTCAGGAATGGTTTGAGGAACATGGCAAAGAGTTCAAGGTGTTGGTCTGGCCTCCAAATTTCCCAGATTTTAATCTGATCAGGCATCTGCATGATAAACTGGAAACACAAGTCTAACACATGGAGGCCCCACCTTGCATCTTAAAGGACTCAAATGATCTCCTGGTAATGTCTTGGTGATAGATACCCAGGTCACCTTCAGATGTCTTGTGGAGTACATACCTCATCAGGTCTGAGACACTCTTGCCATGTTCCTACTCCCAGTTCTTTGTGGTATATAGATGGTCATCTGAGTCAAGTAAGTTCCTTTATCATTCACATTGTTTACTACTTTACGTATCAAAACGAGTACTTAATGAACAAAACCAAACAGCAAACCAGTTATGGCTGGAAGGGACACTGAGTCACATACAGACAGTCAAAACTGCTATCAACAATGTGTTTGGAGATGATCCATATAGACATGAATGTTGTGGAAGCCAGGGGTGCTCCAGATGCCCCAACCCCAACACAATAGGCACCAGCCAAAGTCTAGCACAACACACAGTTTATTTATCCTTCCTCGTGGAGAACCATTACAACCCAGTTCTAAAGCAAAGCCCAATACATTCTGCCTCCACTCCCCCCTCTGACAAGCTTCGTCCTCTTCCTCCCAACTCTGGCACTTAAAATAAATTTTGGTGGCTCCTTTAAAGCAGGTCCTGGGAGTGCTCCAGTTGGCCCTTCTTTTTAACAGTTACAACTGAATAGAACCTACAAAATATATTTCCTTGTTCCTTAGGCCCACCCATCCAAACTCCTGTATTATCCCGTTGTTAACCACACCACCACCAGAACAGTTGTAGAAGGAAAATTTTTTATTAGCATGAGAGGATAGCAAATTACCATATAGAGCCATAAAAAGTAGTTAAAAGCTTCTAAAACATTAGATTAAGCATAAATTAGAATATTAAGCAAATAAGATAGGTCTAGCAAATAGTTAACTAAAAAATCAGTTATATTGCATTATTTTTTAGGCTTACTTTAAAATTTCAAAGTAAGTAAAGAACAGCTAATTGATACCCGAGACCAGCTTTGGACAGGATAAGAGTTTGAGAACACCTGTGATTCAAGGCTAGGAAGAGATAAAGATGGCTCTGAAAGGCATATCAAAAACCAGCTGGGTTGCTGAATCAGCAGAAAGGCTTTTGCTGTAAGCAGGGTCACGCTGACCTAATGCATGAAGAGAAAATCTTAGTAAATTCAGGCATTAGCAAAAATACTATAAGAATATACAGTGGAACCTCGGTTTACGAGTAACTTGGTTTACGAGTGTTTTGCAAGACGAGCAAAAATTTTTAATAAATTTTGACTTGATAAACGAGCGATGTCTTGCAATACGAGTAGTATGGATACACTTTGTCTGCTGAGCGTTATGCGATCACAACTGAGCTGATGGTTCTTCTCTCTCTCTCCTTATCTTGCTCGCACAGCGCGTCTTTCTCTCTGTCTCCTTATATCGCTCGCCCAGCACGTCTCTCTCTCTCTCTCTCTTCTTATCTCGCTCGCTCGCACAGCGCGTCTTTCTCTCTCTCTCCTTATCTATCTCGCTCGCCCGCACAGCACGTCTCTCTCTCTCTCTCTCTGGCAATCGTCTCCTATTCTTTGTCTGAGTCTGTGTGCCTCACTCATATAGTCACATCTGTTTACTACAGCATTGTGACTGCGTGTGTGCGCGCTGTGAAGTGCAAGTCCCCATCTTGCTCCCCAAAACATGAAGCTGAGTCTCAGTACTTTAACACCAGCTTTATTCAGCTTGAAACAGCAACAGCGCTGTTATTTATTGTACTGGGATCTTTATAATGTTCCTTTTATGACCCATTGACGACAGGCGCTTATAGCATGTCTGCGATCTTTTTGGATGCGCTTTTACGGCGGACTGCTACAGCGCTGGGAGACTGCGATTGCTTTGGGACACTCTTCCGCATGTTGTTCCGTTGGGTGGAATCCCACATGAGTTTAGAAACTCACACAAGCCATGATTCTTTATAAAGGTAAAGTGCAGGTTAATTTGTATTATGTATTTTACTTTATATTTTGTATTAATCATTTTTATACAAATAGTTTTGAGTTGTGGAACGAATCATCTGAGTTTCCATTATTTCTTATGGGGAAATTTGCTTTGATATACAAGTGCTTTGGATTGCGAGCATGTTTCCGGAACGAATTATGCACGCAAACCAAGGTTCCACTGTATTAGCAATTAACTTTAGTGTAGAAATTAAGACAAATCAAGCATGCCAAGCAATGATCAAATGAAAGCACATACTACTTTTTAATTAAAGCTTAAGCTTCAGGTCAGTATTGTAAAAAGTTTGGAAGGCTTGAGAGAGAAAACGATGAGAGGAAACCCATATATGGAATTGAAGCCTTGGCCAGATAGAGAAAATAGGAACAGCATAGAAAGATAACAAATTCCATAAGGGG
This sequence comes from Polypterus senegalus, assembly GCF_016835505.1. Taxonomy (NCBI): domain Eukaryota; kingdom Metazoa; phylum Chordata; class Cladistia; order Polypteriformes; family Polypteridae; genus Polypterus; species Polypterus senegalus. The sequence goes on along the minus strand of NC_053156.1, from coordinate 204,890,063 downwards.
GCCAGTGATAGGAAAAGTAAGGAGATAATAAGGGTTCCCATGGAAACTCAAGGTTCGGCCAGACAGTAATAGAAGGGAGTCAGAAGTGGGATGGGCAAGAGAGCTCATTCAAGCGAGGTCAGAAAAGATCGGAAATTACATGAAGAAGCCCAAAGATGGTAAGAGGAAGTCACCCACCCAGTCTTAGACCAATCAAAATAAGCCGAACAGACACCAAGAGTAACAAGGGACAGTAAAACCAGGTGTAGAATGAGCTAATCGAACGCAGCCAAAATGATAAGAAATTTTTATAAAAACTTCAATTGCTGTAATGATCGTTGCTCAGCTCAATTTGGCCATATTGGGTTGAGTCCTTGTTATTTTTGTGTTGATTTATTGCAATAAAGCCTTAAAACTGTCTGTCTATCTCGAGTCCTAATAGCCTTTATTTTTAGGTAAAAAGCCTTCTGATGATGAATTTTTCGCCACGACACTGTCAGATTTAATTAATGGGGTTTAAAAAAAGAAATGGCATTACGATTTCAGTAATAACTGCCATTTTTTACAGAGTACCCCCTGTTTCAGCTGTACCAACTGTTTACTAACTTTAACTTTGCTTTTGTTTGGAGTTAACCGTTTTGTTACTGCGCTACCCCATGCCCTTTACTGAGGGGGTGTGGCAACACAAAATTCTCCAATATGCCATTTCTGTCAAGTATATATATTTTTCTTGTGGTTTCTGATGAAAGTATGTTGTTTTCGGTGACCTGAATGTTTTATTCATTTCAATAACTAGTATGTAGTCAATATTAGAAAGTTTTATAACCCAAGTGTGAAAGAAATAAGAAACTGATGTAATCGTTGACCATGCTGAGAAATTTGTACAGTGTCTGTATTATTGTAACAAATTACACATCAGTAAAAGGTACACATCACGTGTATTCATACTATAACACTGAGAAAAACAACAAAAACACACAGTATGTTTATACCTACACTTTTCTAAACAGTTTAGTAAGTTTATAATAATGAATAGTTTGGTGTGATAATCCTCAAAACTGCCTTTGTATGGGTGTTTACCTAGGAAGTGGTTACCCCCAATAAGACATGACAAATTGTTAAGCTTTTGTACATCTTGGTTCAATTTTGGCGACCTCATGAATAACTCATTGCAAACATCAAGCAAAAAGCAGACAAATTGAGCTTACTGTCTTACCACTTCTACAATCTGTGCGCACTCAAGGTACACTGTAAAATCAAAAGCTGAAAATTTTTCTTCTACCACTTATAACTTTTTCTCAGTACTAACAGCAAATCAAGCTACTGATCCATTGAATGGCTGTAATGCAAAATACATTCTTTTGCTGAGTCTTCCATTGTGTTTGAGTGTGCAGTTGCCAAAAGATGAACAACCTTTTGTTTTTTTCCAACCTTACCTTTTACTGCTCTGTACTCTGTGGTAAGGACTTCATGAGTTGATGCATAAAAGAATTCTGCAAGGCTGGCAAAGGGTAAATTCTTTGGGAATTGGGAATGTTCCAACCATTGCTATGCCATTCTCCAGCAAAAAATGGGCCAAACGTGGCGTATTTCTGTATAAAAGTCGTCAGTAAACAATGTGTGCCCAATATTCAAGTATGGCTGCAAAAGAGTGATTGGATTTTTTTTGTTGTTAGAAAATCTGGCAGTTGTATGAACTCTTTACCTGAACTTCCATGATAAATCATGAAAGCTAAAAGGATGTCACTGTTCATGCAAATTTGATACATTTTTATTCCAAATCTAGTGTGTTTGTTTCAACAAATTTACAAAAATGCAAGCAACCCTTGAATAACACCACAGATTCATCAATGCAAAAGTCTTTAGAAGGAAAGTAAACTTCAAAACATCTCTGCTCATAAAATCAAGAATCAGTTGAATCTTATGCAATCGATCACAAGCATGATCATCACATCACAAGCTGAACTGTCAGCAAAATGCAAAAAACACACCAAAAATCAAACAAATTCTGCAGCATAACACAAGCAAACAGTGGTGTTTGGAGCAATTTGTCTGTGGACCAGTACATGGTAAGTCTTGGTTTACTGTATAAACCAAACCTGTATACAACATTAGTCCCCAGTAAAACTGCAATCTTGCCTGTTGGATAACTTTCCACTCATTAACTAGTGAGTGTTGTTTCAAGGAACCTATGTTATAAGCTGTGCACTGAGCTGCATATCTGTTGGTTTCTAAAATAAATACACCAAGTAATTCAGTAATACACAGTTTGAAAAAGTCATATGGTGGCAGATTGCATATCGACAAAGATTTGTTTATCCTTCATGACAGTCATTTACCAAGGTTGAAGTCATTCTTTTGAACACATCCAGTTGCAGTCAAGTCAAAGCACTTTCATTTGTGGCTGAGCAGCATTTGTGTCATCATCGTTGTGTTCATCATTGTCTGTGTCATTAGCTGTTGTCAGCATCTGTATCATCTGGTTTAGTATCAGGCATGTGATCTTCATGGGCATCAACAGTTACCACGTCTTCCCCACCTTCATCCTCTCTAATGTAATGTTGGAATCATCGCTGTCAGAGTCATGAAAAATATGTTCTGATATCTCCGCTCCAGTCATACATGTACTCTTTTTACAGCAGTAAATAGAGCACTCTTCTGCTCCATTTCAATGTTTCTAGCAACAAAAATAACATAGACTTGAGCATTAGTCAACGAATGTGAACTGTGTTTGCTAGACACATAAAGTAGATTCCTTCAATGATTTACTCACTTGTAATAACAAAAAGAGACTGGTGCTGTGAACCTACCGAATACAAATGAATAAAAAAATAACAAGGGACCATCAAATAATACTAGTATATACCTCTCCTGTATACCAGGCTGCCATATGTTTCACGGCCATGTAACCCTTCAGCCTGAACCCTTAACCCTTCTTGTCCTCTTCACACCTTCTAGTGTTAAAGGGACCCTTCATAATTTCTTGTTTGACATTTTTACCTATTCTATATCACATACATATCTAATTTATACCTATTGCTGGAGATGTTACCATTGTTCACAAGATGATGTGATTGTCTCTCCACTCTGTAGTTAATCTCCAAACAAAGATAGAGCCTATTTTATTTCAAGACCAAAACAACTTATAGCATTGTCTGCAATTTAATAAATACTGTATTTAATATAGCAAATACAAAAAGAGTTACATCTGGAGATCCTGCTTTCACCTCCTCAGAAGCAGCAACATAATACTATTGTAATAGACATTGTAAATTTTGTATTTATTTGTACTTAAAGGAATGGAGCTCTTGTGTGTCAAAGGGAATTTCTATACACATACTCTGCATTACATTTATTAGTTATCAATATACATGTATTCAGACCTTAACCTCCAGTAGATATGCTGCCTCTAGCTCTAACAGAATAAACATAACCAAACCTAATAGTGAGATTTGATGAGGTATACTTGTTAAGTTAAATATTCTGCATTCAGAAAAATATGAACACCTAGAGTACAACACTAAATCAATACAACAGCTGTAAACAATGACATTCGTGCTTTTGAGTTCCAGATATTTTTTCCAATTCTTCACTTGCTTACCTCTGAATGTGACCCTTGTGGTTCAGAGGCTGAAGCCTAATTTAGGATTACAGAATCAGTATTATCTGCATCATCTGAGGCCCACAAAGGATGAACTGATGTTCCAGAAGATGGTGTTTGGGGTCTAATGAACACTGTATGATGAAGGCTCTGTATGAGAAAATGATTGTTCCGTCGTTGGAAAGAAGAGAGAAAGATTCTGTCAAAGAATGAAACGATGCCACAGAAGGCTGATTATAAGATGTGATGGATTGTATTGAATGATGGTCTGGAGGGACAGCAGAATCTATAGGTGCACTGGAAAATATGCCCAAGGCTGGATCGCAGGCAATATGGACGGAGCAAAAGGATGAGCCAGTGTTGAAAAAGACTATGCCTGTGGTATGGTGGATTGTACTGGATGATGGGCTGCGGTGGTAGCAGAATCAATGGGTGCACTATAAGATTGTGACTAAAGTTGTGATGCATGTGATAAACATGGTGAAATTGGATGAATTAAAGTTGCAGAAGTCTGGGCATAAAATCTGTTTTCAGTCAGACGGTCAGCTGCGGAGTTAGAGTATTGCACCTCTGGTGATGACGACTGCAAACATCTACTGCAGTTGGAGAGGAAGAAATCTGAGTCAGTGGCATGCCCTGTTTTGAAATACAAGAATGTTTATTAAATATTTACTCATGCATTTGCGTGAAAGGAACAAAGAACACAGTTTGAATTTATCAGGTTTGGAAGAGATATGTAGGAATAAAGAATAACATACAATTTACTTTGGCCAACTTTCTTTTCAAGATCATTCACTGAAGAAACAAACAATTTTGCAAGCCTTCTATTTTTGTCTGCTCTTGCCATGCTGGATCCAATCAAAGTAATTTAAGTCTCAGATAACACTGACATATGAACTGATTTAATTCACCAAGACTCCAATTAAGGTCCGTTTCAGAACGTTTGACAGTATATTCATCTGGTCTCTGTAAATCATGTACTGATACACCTTAAAGAAGGGTATTAGATTTAGAACACAATGTTAAATGTTGAGTCACCAGACTTATGTTTTCTTGGCCTCCTAAATAATGGTTGATTGGCCTACTACATTAACATTAATTTCTTGATGGTGACAAATGTTTAGTATCACCTGTTTATTAAGAGTGATGAAATACAGTTTAAATTATTTGTGATTAGATACTAAAAATAGTATAACTTCCTGCTCTGTTATTCTTGTTCAAGACATTAATAATCCTTCTACAATTGATTCAATTTACAGTAAGATTCTTTTAATTTCACACTCATACAAGTAGTGGACTATCAGACCTCTGAACTACCAAGTATTATCAAATAATAACTGCTCTTTATTTCTTTACTTTGGTGCATAACATTTACAGCATCTCAATGCACTGAAAAAACACAATTAGTATACAGTAATCCCTCCTCGATCGCGGGGGTTGCGTTCCAGAGCCCCCCGCGATAGGTGAAAATCCGCGAAGTAGAAACCATATGTTTGTATGGTTATTTTTATATATTTTAAGCCCTTATAAACTCTCCCACACTGTTAACATTATTAGAGCCCTCTAGACATGAAATAACACCCTTTAGTCAAACGTTTAAACTGTGCTCCATTACAAGACAGAGATGACAGTTCTTTCTCACAATTAAAAGAAAGCAAACATATCTTATCTTTAAAGGAGCGCCATCAGGAGCAGAAAATGTCAGAGAGAGAGAGCTCGCAAAGAAAAGCAAACAATCAAAAAATCAATACATGCTTTTAAGTATACAGAAGCACCGCGATAAAGCGGCATTTTGTAGAAGAGCGTCCTTGTCCTCTGTGCAAACAGCCCCTCTGCTCACACCCCCTCCGTCAGGCAGAGAGAGCGAGAAAGATAGAGAGAAGCAAACAAGCCACGCGGGAAGCATATCTTATAGCATTGAGGAGTTTTAGTTAATATGTAATACATGCTCTGATTGGGTAGCTTTTAAAACTGAGGAAGCATGTAACCTAAATTAAAAGACCCATTGTCCGCAGAAAGCGACAAACCAGCGAAAAATCCATGATATATATTTAGATATGATTACATTTAAAATCCGCGATAGAGTGAAACAGCGAAAGTCAAAGCGCGATATAGCAAGGGATTACTGTAATACATTTTTGGATGAATTTACCACTTTAAAAAAATTAGAAGAAGACACTTCATAGATGATGGACAGTATATCCTAGTAGCTAATGTGCAAAGCTATAAAATGAACACTTTGGTTTGTACAAAATTATAATTTCTTTAAAAACAATTGAGAATTTACTGTTATTAATAGCAGGTAGTGTAGCATAGCTCTAATGCTGCGGACATTAAACCAAAAGGTTTGCAAATTAATTTCTTACCTGTAATTCACTGTGTCACAAAAAGCAAGTCACTCAAGCCAACTGTACACCAGAGATTAAAATAATTTATTTAAATCAGAACATATGTTTACTAAGTTTGTAAATCGCCTATGGTAAAAGTGTAGTAAACTAATATGTATACTATGTATACTAATAATATGCAATATATGGCACTGTAATTAGAAAGCACAATTTGTTTATGCTTTAAATTATAGTAGACCCTTGTTTGAAAGTGCCTTGCAACTCCAGTTATCTGCTATTTTATATATGTTTATTTGATATAACAGTGCTATACCAAACCCCAACATGTTTTAAAATACTGTAAATCTAAATTTTACTTATGTTTTTTAGTTGATGGAGTATCAGGATTTCTGCAGTATCATTTTCCAGATTAGTGAAATTCTACTGTACATTTGTTTTGATGTCTACTTTTTTACCTCCCTTTTCCTAGTGATGCTGTAATGTTTTCTTTCAAAGTTTACCTGTCTTATTTGTATTTAAAATTTTCTTCAAATGCTTGATGGTGTTAATACTTTGATTAACTTTTTGCAGTATGTTTTTCAGATAATCTTAGCACTTTTCTAATATGTCACACATTTTTATTGTTTATAGGTTGTTTTGTCAAATCCCTAGGTTTCAACATCATAATGTACGGAGAAAATATAAATGCTTTGAAATGTCATTCTTTCTGACATATATAATATGCATTTTGCATTACAGAGCTTTCATTCTTTTAAAATTGTTCTTCACCATTTATATTTTTCCAGTGGCCAAGTTGCATGTTCCATCTTTGGTGATGTTGTTACCAAACACAAACTTGTCATTTAACTTAATAATGCATGATAGACATTACTGTATATTCATTTTTAACCATTCTCACTGAGACCATACGAGAGTGTGGTTGCCAAGGCTTCACATTAGACTCCAGTTTCTGTGACCATTTCAGCTAAAAAAACGCTCAAAATATGGAACAGATGGCAATCCTAAAAGAGAAGTGTGTTTGTTTAAAATGAGAAATCAAAAGAGTTGTAAACACACTGCTATAATAACTATAACATTCAATCCTACTGAGTGGTAAAAAAGGTAGGCCATGGCCTACAAAATGGGCTATCTACATCAGGCCTTTAGTTTTGTGTACAATATAACCTAAACTACTGATATTGGGTGCACATGATAGACAATGGGCAAAGAAAAGTAGTACAGTAAAGGCAATCAAAATCAAATATTTTAAAAGTGGCGCTGATATAACTTACAAATACATTTATCAGACTTGCTAAACAAAAAGCCTGCTAACACTGTAAATGTTTAATACTGCAAATTGAGGAACCAAATGCCGTGGCGTTACTTACCCACAGACATTAATAAAAAACAAAACCATACCTCATTTTAATTGCCTTCAAAATGCCAACACCAACAAAAAATAAAAAAATGCCTTCTGATTTCTTTTTCATCCCTGGTGTTATATATTATCTTTCAGTTCAGTTCCATGGAAGTCTGTACAAAATTTCATCAATCAAAACTTAATCTTATTTAAAAATTTAATACTGTAGCTTGATAAAATCATCTTCATATTCAAATACATACCGTATATACTCCATCACTGGTGAGCTGTTCCAAGTCTGCCAGTAATGAAATAGTTTGCTGAATGTGCTGCAGTAAGATGATGTCAATTTTCCACTGTGTTGTTCTGTAAGTCATTCTGTTTTCTTCAATAAACAGAACAGAACACCATGTTAAGCACAAACCAAAATACAGACTAATCACAATAGTATTCCAACAGCAGGATAAATTCTTTTGAGTTAAAAAAAGTTATGTTTATGTCAATATCATTGATCAATTTTAAATCAATCTCTCTTCTGTTTTGTAGCAAAACCGAAACGAAAAAAAAAATTAAAATACTTTCAAGTTACTTACGACACTGAAAATAATTTCTTCTCAATAACAAGAGATGATCCATCAGCAGATGATGCTAATTCTTATCGGGCACACTCAAAAGCATAAAAAACTTGATTAAAAATACTAACTGCTTGTGAATTTCAGCAACTTCCACTTGTTACCAGATCGCCATCGGCCATGTTGGAACTTTTGCATTTCACTCTACTTCAAAGGCTTATCCCAACGAATTTCTATAATCAGTTCCAAGTTCAGTGTTAAAAGAGCCAAACACTTGCCACAGTGAAGTATATGTAAATATGCTAACACTTTTGCATGTTGCTTTATTCTGATATGTTACTGTTTTATTTATGCAATAAAGTAGTAAATTGCGGTGGCCCTGAAGTGCAATGCGCAAAAACACAAACGCAAATTGAATACACAAAAGCAAATTTAAAACAAATGCAAATCAGAAAACAAACACAAATTAAACAAACAAAAACAAATTTAAAACACAAAAGCAAATTTAAAACACAAACACAAATTCCTGTTAATGTTTTCACTTCATTTTCTTTAACCTTTAATATTTAGTTTTACACATCTCTCAGTGCACACATTTTTCTTGATATGATGTGTAGTACAATGTTAGCCCATGAATAATCTGTTACTCGACTGGACCCTTGACCAATGAATGAGGAGGTCTGCAAATACTCACTTGCACTTGAGCGTTCCATTTGTGGAGTAAAAAGACTGTCCAGTGCTTTAGCTGTCAATTTTTCCTCAGTGTAGCCCATAAACTTTCTAAATATATGTGGGTGCTGTTGCAGAGCAGTAAAACAGTCCAGTGCAGATAGTCCTTCTGTGAATCTACAGCCTTCAAGCAAAAACCTTATTTTCTAAAATACTATATTGTTAAATGATACTTGGTGGTAAAATATATGGTTAATTACCTTTGAAATGAAAAATGATTTTGATAAATGAAATACCACTGTAAAAAGTCTTTTCTTATCTTTTCTTTTTCATCGATGTTGTGAACATAGTGAAAGCACCCAAGTTTCTGTAAAATGAAACTATGTTTTTCAACTACCTCCCTTAATGCATTCATCTCACAGTTTAACATGAATATATGAAATATTTTATACCAATAAAAGTCTTGTTTTGCTGCAGTAGACTGTTCAGATGATCTAGATTCCTCATTTAATACAAACTACAAATACAAATAAAGTGGATGTAATCTATACTAATAAAAGGCAAAGCCCTCACTCACTCACTCATTCACTCACTCACTCACTCACTCACTGACTCATCACTAATTCTCCAACTTCCCGTGTAGGTAGAAGGCTGAAATTTGGCAGGCTCATTCCTTACAGCTTACTTACAAAAGTTGTGCAGGTTTCATTTCGAAATTCTACGCCTAATGGTCATAACTGGAAGGTATTTTTCTCCATTAACTGAAATGGAGTTGAGCTGGAAAGACGTGGGGGGCGGAGTTTCGTGTGACATCATCACGCCTCCCACGTAATCACGTGAACTGACTGTCAACGCAGTACGTAGAAAACCAGGAAGACCTCCAAAAAGCGCTTAAGAAAACATGCATTATATAATTGAGAAGGCAGCGAAACAATAAGAAGCGAGCGAGTGACATATACTACCATATTCATGAGTGCTGCTACCTCGGAAAGAAAGCAAGGTGTAAACCTAAACTTGAAATTAAGTTCATACCCAGGCTACCGCTGGCGTTTCACATGCCCACAGGTAATGCGGGATACAAGTTTAATGAGAGGACGCAGGATATAAACGAGAGTTTTGATCACTTTGTAACTAAGTTAAAATTTTAGGTGAAGGGGTGTGCTTATGCAAATTCCGAGAGACTGTGTTTGTGGGGGATTGACAGTTAAGGCGGGTGGGGGAGTCACGTCATCATCACCCCTCCCATTTACCTCATTTCGCTCTGAGCTGAGCTCCGCGGCTATCGCCGTCTTTCGAAGCAAATTCGTCACACTGCCACCAAATACTCACAGAAAAATCCACAAGTTAATACACACGCTTTCTCTAGAGTTTCAACACACTGAATCCTCCAGGCACTACTTACAAAAGGTTACATTGACAATCGTGTTATGTTATTTTTAAAATCTTTCCTTTTCTTAGCACAAGCACAGCTGAGAAGCTTCGATGCATGTGCTCCATAAAGCGTTAAAAAATAATGCATTTAATCACACTTTGCATTACAAGCAAAGGGAGCTTTTGTCAATGCATGATTTCCTGGTACACCGATTACATTGATCAGCGATCCCGATTCATTTTACCCTCGCACCACCTTAGTTTGAGAAGAAGTATGAAAAATATGAGGTTAACACAGAAAAACAGATCACCAATTCAAGCTTTATGAATAATCGATTCGCCATCAATAATTGTTTTGGTAAAGCCATCCACCTTCCATTTTATAATTTTTCCGCCACTAGCCATGAGTAAATGAACGGTTAAAAAGTAAGAGCAAAGCGAGGGTGACTTATTTAGGCAGGCATATATATGACAGCAACACTCATGACAATGTCAATCATGTTACGTTATTATTAAAATGTTTCCTTTTCTTTTCATTACTTTAACACACTACTTCTCCGCTAGGCGCGGGTATTTTGCTATATATATAATATATGAATTACCTCCAAAGAGCTGAGACTTTTGATATCATGAACGTGTGTACAAAAGGGGTCTCCTGCCCAGCAAAAGTCGAGCAGCCAGCGTGCGTGCATAGCTGTGCTGGCCTTTGAGACGCTGACTGCGCTTCTGCTTTAAGTCAAAGTGAGTACTTTTAATTTTTTTCATCCTCCCCCTGCACTATAGCCCAGACAAGTGCAAACACGGGACCCCTTTTCTACACCACGGCAAAATAATATTAAGGCGATTCACACTTTCTTTTGCACGATACGATTATGAGGTCCTCAGCTCGGACACGACACGACACGAGTGGAGGACTGACAGTGCCATCACAGCCGATTAATGGCGGGACGTCTCACCAGTCTACACAAGACCCACCGCGACTGTCCCCAAAAGGCGATCATAACGTCAGCGAACACATCTCTATACTATATAATAGAAAAAGGCAACTTTCCTTTCTTTACACCTTTTTTCCTTTTATCCCAAACCAAAGCCTTTCCCTCTTAACACTGCAGAAGACACAAAAATAATTTTCTTTAATTGCCAGTAAGGCACATTACCAGAGGCACAAATTTGAATGTTCACATAGAAAATGTAATTTCTATACCATAGCCGTCGTGTAGCGCCTTTCAAAAGGGATCTACTACCGAGAGATGATCCATATACATTTTAGCTGCTGTTAGTTACTTACCTGTTGTGTTACACAGTCTTTAAAATGTAGTTTACCGCAACCACTCCAGTAGTGCTCAATGTACCTGTACTTCTTAAAACGTTAATGTTTTACTGTTTAATAACTTATAGACTATATTTTATTATTTTTCCCTTGCACTCAGTGACCAAAGCTATACACACACATATAGACACATACAAACATACACACAAGTATATGTATGTGTATATATATGTATGTATGTGTATATATACACACACCCCTATCTAGATATATATACACACACACACATACATACATACACACATATATAATTTGTGTGTGTGTATGTATGTGTGTGTATATATGATGTAGATAGGTATGTATATATATATATATATATGTGTATATGTAGATATGTATATAGATATGTAGATATGAAGATATGTATGTGTGTATATATATATATATGTATATATATATATGTGTGTATGTGTATGTGTGTGTGTGTATATATATGACAGCAGCAATCCAAGCTGTGAGAAAACAGTAAAAAGGAGGCGTGTCAGACGTCGTGGTACATTTTCTGATGCAGCTACCGAAAACAACTTCGTGACGCTGCCACCAAATACACAAAACAATTACTTTGACAATCATGTTACATTATTTTTAAAATGTTTCCTTTTCTTTTTCATAACTTCTTTAACACATGACATCGCTGCGAAGCGCGGGTATTTTGCTATATATATATCACAGCGACACTCATAACAGTGACAAAACAATTACATTGACAATCATGTTACGTTATTTTCAAAATGTTTCCTTCTCTTTCCTTTTTTAACACACTACTTCTCCGCTGCCAAGCTGGTATTTTATATATATATATATATATATATATATATATATAGATAGATAGATAGATAGAGATATATATATATAGATAGATAGAGATATATATATAGATAGATATGAGAACAACATATATATATATATATATATAGATAGATATGAGAACAACACTCATATCAATGACAAAACAATTACATTAACAATCATGTTACGTTATTTTTAAAATGTTTCCTTTTCTTTTTCGTACCTTCTTTAACACACTACTTCTCCGCTGCGAAGCGCGGGTATTCTGCTATATAAAAATATACAGTTTTTGAAAAGACCAACTATCTACAGGTGAGCATATAGTTATTTACAAGGATAATGTGAAGATCTGAAACAGTGAAAAGTTATATCTGCATACATATACCTTTTGAATTCAGTATTGTAATTCTGCTTATTTCATAAGAGCATAAGTAATGTTACAAATAAAGGCAGGTCTTTCGGTGATTCTGTTTAGGTAATAACTAAAGTAATTTGTTCTAAAAATTTACCTGTATAGCTTTAGTTTTTCAAGGCAATGCTGATGAAAAACATAATATTCATACCTTTCTGTTCACTGTTCTTTCAGACAATCTAGAAAGTGAAAAAAAATAATCAGTACACTAATGAGAATTCTTCATTAATGTGGAAAAAAATCATGCTTACTGCCCATCATCATTTTTAGCAAATAAATAATTAATAAACACTTGTCTTCTGGTACTTTTTGACATTTCAGCGGTGTATTTAAATTACCAGGACCTTCAATTGGCTACAAAAAGAAAAACAAAATAATAAATAATCTATTTGAAGAAACCATGCGTTGGCTAACACTTACAATATTTGCCTATCGGAGTATCCAAAGCTGTAAGGTCATTAGAATCATGATTTTTATTTACGATGACTACACTATCATCAGAACAACCTGTATCTTCCGCATCTGCTGCAGTATAGTAAGACTTCATAAATTACATTCACTTACATCCTGCAGTATGTTTTAATACTATTACATGACTGATTCTACAGAGATTATATTAAAGTACTTCATCAAGGAGTGTTTTTAAGCAGTTTTACATTCAGCAAACTTAAAATTGCATAGTTAAGTTTAAGATTATATTTGTCTTTCAGATAGGGTGACCAGATGGGTTCGGTTATAAAGGAGAGCACAGACAGTCAAAAAGGAGGACAAAAATTACCAAATATATTTTCAAACTCCACTGTTACCATACGTGACATATAGTGGTTACAATTTAGTAAGCAACCTAAAAAACTGAAACTCAAATATTATCATTAGATAATAAACATAAACTAACCAATATCTTTATAAAAAAAAAGCACGTTTACGCCTATGTCATGTCATACTTCTCAGATGATCCAACTTTCCACAAGAGGTCATTGTTTCCAGCAATGTAGTTGTAGAATTCTTGACACGATGTGTTCTTGAAGTTGTACTTTGTCAGAATTATTCCCCGGACAGACTGGATTGAGATCCTGTTTCTCTCCTTTGTCCACTGAGAGGTAATGTGCGAGAACACTCATTCGACGTTGGTGTTGTGCCCTGGTATAGCAAAGAAAAACTCGCACACTTTAAGCAGTTCGGATGGACAAGCAACATTATCTTTGAAGTATGAGCTCCATTGTTGGGATGGGACGCTTGAAATACTCGGCATCATTCTGCTGTTCCACGAAAGACTTAACGTTTCGGTACTGATCAAACAATGAAGCATCGTCTAGATCAATTCCTTTCTCTTTCAGGTACTGTACACATGGCAGTAAAGCATCAAAAAAATATCTTTCATTCTGTCAAGAAACATCCATTGAAAGCACTGGAATTCAGCAAAAGGTGCTTTCCATTTTTCCAAATAAGAAATGCATGCCTGGTATACTGACTGGACTGCTTGCGTGAACTTGTTGCAATCCACGTCTCGACCGTCTTGGCGCAATTTTGTCAGAAGCTGTCTAACGGTTAGTGGAATAAAACTCTCCTCCAGCCTGCCTCCAAGAGATTTCATTGTTGACTGCAAGCTGTTGCAGACCTCCAACACAGATGTTTCTTCTTTTTTGATCAGCGCTATCTGGCACAGGAAAACTGACATCAGAGAATGTATGAACCACAAGTACAATTCCGAAAAATCATTTTTGAAAAAAATCTTCAGCAACACTGGTGGCTGATCCATGCTATGGAAGAAAGCCTTCAAAGCTGGAAAAATCTGCAAAAGTCTCTCTATTGCTGGAAGCAAACTCGGCCATCTGGTCTTGCTGTGGTACAAAAGCTGCTGGTACGTAACGACGAAACTGCAGAAATCTTTCAAAGCCTGCAAGCAAACGGTGTAAATGGAAAAATAATTGAACACTTTCAGTACAATTGTCTCAACGTCAACTGGCAGCAGATCTGCCCCATGCTGAATACAGTTGTGCAGTACATGGGCTGGACGTCTTACTCCAACAAGTGGGCACTGCAGGGCTTTTTTCAGTTGTGAAAACACATTATTCCCATACCTCCGACTGATACCGCCAAAGTTCACATTAGCATTGTCTCCGGAAAATGCAATACATTTTGAAGACAGATGGTACTTCTTAAGAGTATCTACAAGATACTTTGAAATAGTTTATGACGTTTCGTTTGGCATGCTGTCCAGCTCGAGTAAATGTTTTAGTTCCACCAGCTTTCCAGTCTGCACAATAACTGGGAACAACTTCTCTGCTCCGTGATTGCTTGCGTCGGTTGCCACTTCAAAATAGCTAACGTCATTCAGTGTCTGAACTAGTTTGGTAACACAGCGAGGCCCAATGATGCCGTTGATAATGGCTTCTGATTTCGTCCTACAACACAAAATATTTTTTGCAGTGTCGGAGTCCGCAAACAATTTGTGCATTAAGCCAGAAATACAGTCCATTGTCCTAAAAGACTGATGATGAGCAACAGTATGAAACACTAATGTAGTTTCAGCTGCACGTACCTTTTTGTTAACAGTTGAATGTTTCAGCTCAAAAAATTTTCTCATCTTGGCATTTGAATCTTACGTTCGTACCGTCTTTCGGTGTCTCTCGCTTTCAGTATGTCATAAATCAAGCGTTCCTTTATTAGTGATGGACACGTAGGAATCGCACACCATGCATATCGCTTCAGTTTCATTTCGTCCTGCCTCAAAACACAGATATTTCGTCTTGTCGCAATCAGAAAACTTGCATTTTCTCTTTTCGGTTTTAAACTTTTCTGTTTCTGTTGACATTTTACAAAAACTTCTTAGTTATTACTTTTTTTATACAATCAACCGCTAACCGCTGTCTGTTGCACCGTCGGACAGAAATAGAATTTAAAACAGTGTTGCCGCTACTTGATGTTACAATTATTAATAACGTGATAACGTAACGTAATGTCACACGGTGAAGCGGATGAATGGAGATTGGCCCAAGGCTACTCATTATATATGTAATTAGTCAAAAACTGATTTGAAACAAAATTGATTTGTTTTCAATCCTATTTTTTGTAAAAATGTATCTATTTGTATGGAATGATTACAATAAAATCAATAAAATAAAATAAAATCATATTTGCACAATTATTGATACATTCATCTCACAACTGACATAATTCTGCACAATGATAACTGATGCTTTTTTAAAGATTTCAAAACACTAATATCTGTAACTGCAACTTGCCATTGAAGTAGAATTCGTCAGCACTGCAAATGTAGAGAGTAATTCTTACATAGTGCTTACCAACAGGTTGTTTATATTTTTGAAGAGTGAAAGGCATATTGGTTCCTGGGATATTAACTACTAGCAAAATACCCGCGCTTCGCAGCGGAGAAGTAGTGTGTTAAAGAAGTAATGAAAAATAAAAGGAAACATTTTAAAAATAATGTAACATGATTGTCAATGTAATTGTTTTGTCACTGTTATGAATGTTGCTGTAATATATACTGTATATATATATATGCACACACATAAACATATATACACATATACATATATGCATACATATATACATATACACGCATATATATATATATATATACACACACATATACACATATATATATACATACATACATCCACATATATATATATATATATACACATATCTACATATACACACACACACACATATATATATATATACCCCGTTTGGGGTGCGAGCAGCTATTGCTGCGGGTGCCAGAATCTATCGAGGAACAAAAATGAAAAACATTATTTGTACAAAATCTTTATTTATCTATCCATTCCTAAATAATTAAATGGGAAGGCTATTTCGAATCAGTGCAATATGCTTAAAACAGATGACTTCCGCTCTTACGTGCACTTAGTGCTGCGTGGGTATTATGAACTATCTTATCTGTTCACATTCTATTTAAATTTTAAATATAAGTAATTTTTATTTAGTCAACAGAAATATCTTTGGTAGGAATGTAAGTTAAATTAAGACATCATTGCATAAAATTTTCTTTACCATAGAAATTTAAAGACTAATTTCAACTTCCATTCCTACCAAAGATTTTTCTGTCAACTAAATAGAACCTACTTATATCCAAATAGAACTTGAAAAGATATATTTTTTCGAATCTGACCGCGAATTTTAGATCGACTTGACGCGCACTACATCGAGCCTGCGTGGTATTGTGCTCTCGCTTAGGATTACACTGAGTATGGCTTTACCAAAACAATCATTGATGGAGAATAAAGTATCCATTATTCTTAAAGCTTCAATTGGTGATCTGTTTTTCTGCGTTAACCTCATATTTTTTCATACTTCTTCTCAAACCAAGGGGGTGTGAAATCGGAATTGTTTGTCACAGGGGGTGCGAGGGTAATGAATCGGGAAACGCTGATAAATACGTATGTGTGTATATATATATATATATATATATATACACACATACATATTTATCAGCGTTCCCAATTCATTTTACTCAAGACTAAATACGTGTCGCATACTCTTTGCATTATTTGACAGTAAAATATATATATATAAATAGTTTTACTGTCAAATAATGCAAAGAGTATGCGACACGTGTTTTGCCCTAATTCTGGGCTCATCAGGCGTACACACTCATTGCACTCCCTCTCGGGAATCGAACCTCGGGCATCAGCGACGAAGACTCTAACGATGCGCCACGGCGTGTGGTTCATTTATTTGGCAGTATGTAGATCGGGGTAATTACATTGAAGGCATTCATAGTCTGAATCACAATCCGATTGTATGGGTGGCTACCTACCAGGTAACGCTTGTGGTTGGTCAGCAAGTCGGCTAACGCCACGGCGTGTGGTTAGTTTATTTCACAGTATGTAGATCGAGGTATACATATATATATATTGCACCATCTTGTATTGACATAGAGAGCGAGTCCCCCTCCTTTCTTCTTACCGCAGGTACTTGCGTCTCTGTCCGCTCTAACTGTGCTAAACCCGGGTAGCTCCACGTTAGCATCTAGGATGGTAGTTGTTAGCCACGTTTCACTAAAACACAACAAGCTGCATTCTCTGTAGGTTCTGACATTTTTCACCAGGACAGCCAGTTCGTTGATCTTATTTGGTAGTGAGTTCACATTTCCCAGGATCACAGAAGGCACCGACGGTTTATAACGCCATTTTCTCTCAAATTGCCTAGCTTTTATCTTATCTTTTATCTTTGCGCCGGCTCGGCTGCCCCGATATAAATTAACAAACATTTGAAGCTAATCTGAGTTAATTGCTGTTTTTGTAAGCCAAAATTTCTTGCGTGGTTCTTTTCCTCAATTCAGATAATAGCTGACTAGTAAGTAAGAGAGACTGTGTGTTGATGAAATTTACAATGTGTCCTCAGAGCACTTAATCTGCCAACTAGCATTAGCAACATTTAACATTGTATAGAGGTCCTGAGGTCTATATTATAGTAATACTGTAAATAATCCACAACCATGCATTAGATAGGTACTGTAACATCAGACAATATCTGTTAAACATTCATTATCAAAACTATTACATATAATGCTGTTGTTAATTTGTACTCCAGTAAACTGTTAGCTTTAGGGTAGTGGCAACTGATGTAATGTTAGCTAGCTTACTGTATGTTCAAAATATTTACTTTTCTAAACACACCGGCAAGTGGAGCTTTTTTCTTTTTCTTTTCTGTGTTCCTGACAGGTGTTGACTTGATTCCATTTCTTTACTTGTTAATTTTAAATTATCGCAAGTGTCAACGTTAATTTGATAACTCATAGAACAGCAGCAACCAATGAATTCTACCTGTAGACCTCTCCTCAGTTGAGGAGGTTGTCGCTGTACATTATACTTCATTAATGCTGCTTTAATTTGGGTTGCGGGAGGAGTTATTGGACTAAAGTCAAGTAAACCAAATGATAAAATTATGCAATCTAATTGGCTATCCAGGAGAGCTCCTGAATCACAGAGTTGTAGAGGTGGCAGCTCTGAGCAATGCACAGGATTTGTACCAATGTCATCTGAGAGCCATGATGTTACACTGAATATGTTATGTTTTAGAAAGTTTTTGAATATATCAAGATCTCCGATGTGAAATGTCCGAGAAGATGGCTGTCTTGGCATGCAAGAATATTTGTTCAGTATGTAATCACCTTTCCTCTGGGCAATATCTGGCGAAGAAATTGTGCTTCCATGTTGATTGGTCAATTACGAAGAGACATAGCATTTTCAAGATTTTGTTGGGTTTCTCTGCTACATAAATAGTGCAGCCAGGATTGGCAAATCTGACGGGAGGTTTCTGCCCTGTGATTAGTGGCCACAAATGATTAATCATTCACATTAAAACTGCTCTTTTTCAGGTTAATTTTTGGACATAAATTGTCTAAGTAAATATGGATAGATAAGCTAGATTTTATTAAGTCTTTGTTTCTGGAACAGACAAAGTCCGAGTTCATTCCAGAAAAGAAGGATTAGTGAATTTTTAAATATCATTTGGTCTCACAGAGCACATAATTCTTAAATTATCTGTTCCAGAAACACAGGTTTTGCAAAATCAAGACTTTCTGGAAAGGACTGGGCTTAATATTAGTTAATCTCGATCTACATTAACTAGATTTCACATGAAGCCTTATTTCTGGAATAAACACCTGCCCTCTTCTCTGGTATACTTCTAAATGCACCTAGTAGGTCAGTTCATTGATTTAACTTTGGCTTCAAGAGTGTCATCCCAGTTGTTAATTAATGCAGTGTGTAGCTCAGGAAATTTAGCAAGAAATTGAATGGTGTAAAGATTCTGAGCAACTTTCTACTTTTCAATTTTTTATTGTATAAAATCGTTTATTCCATTTCATGCATGTTACTTTTTCTGGCTCTTATTTTCTTCATTATTATGGCAATTGCATCTGTGCATTTTTTGCTATTTCGTATTTCAGATTGTGGGCATAGCCACTTATTTCCATGTAATGGTGTCTCAATGGACAGCATGATCAACATGGGGACTACTAAAGGCTGCATTTTAACAGGTTTAGTCCTTTCCCACCATTTACAGTTCAACTCATGACATGTTTTTTCTATTCCAGTTATTTGTGGTTTTAGCTGCATATACTGTAGGTTTATAACAGTAAGGTTTTTATGTTGGTTTAAAAATAACAGCTAATTTTAACATTGTTTCTGCTATCCAGGCCATGCCCTCTTTATTGGAAAAGGGACAATAAGCTTTGTCCCTTTTACATTAAAAATGTATGCTGCTGTGACTTTATATTGGACACCTGTATTTTCCTTATTTTTTCACTTACTTATTGATGATTGGTAGGCAACTTAGGCCTTTTTTATTGCCAGTCTTATGTTAACGTGAAATTATACTAGCATGACCTTGTTTATGTATAATCAATAAAACAGATTTATGGTTGTTTATGTAAAGTATGCGAATGTTATAACATTGTGTACTTTACTGTTATTTTATTGTACTCACAAATATACATACGCACTCTAATCCTGTACTAGCCTGAACCAAACTGAATCTTATCATGTGATTTGTGATCAAAGTTGCTTGCAGTTTTCTTTTTTAATTGACCCAGGAATTGACTTATTTAAAATCATGTACAGAATAATAAATAAAAATACATTATGCAGTATATGAACTGTACTGTATATCACTTGTACAATTATTTAGACTTCAAACTGCTATGCAATATATTGAGCATAAAATTCCATTGTATGATATGGTGTATTTTACAATTATTAGAATATGAGTTTTAATAAAGGTTACCTGTGCACTTGTGGTCTAGAATATTTATTATTTACCATTAATGATAAATATTCATGTGTTGTTTTAATGTATTTTTAGCAAAGCCTATAAAGTGCATACTTAAGGAGCTTATTCTGCAGTTAATGTGTACCTCCTGTCTGGATATAATGCTCCCTGTTTTTAATGTGTGAAGAAGCCAAGAAATTCTTTATCTCATTCATAAAATCCAGCAATTTGCAAAGGTTAGTGTTGTAATCCTGTCAAGCTGTACTTGGTGAATGTCGGGGTTTGTGTTTTTATCCTTGTTACAAAACCACCTTGTTATTTGAAATGTTTATCATGAAAAACCAGAGGAACTGAGACTTGAAAGGACTCCTTCCCATGCGTGTAACACTCAATTTCCATTTTCAAGAAATGTTACATAAACACTTAGCATTATCAGGGGAAGAATTCTTCATAGCATGAGATTCATAGACCCTGAGCTCAGGTGAAATTTTGTCAGGATTTGTAGAAAGGGTCATTGCTTAAATAATAATGTCTAAGATATCAGAGAAGCCATACTATAGGAAGTATTTATAACATACTCTAATTCAGGTTCTATTACTATACACATTATTACAGAAAAAGCCTAACACAAAGTGCTAGGTTACAAATATAATTTATAGAAATAATGTGAAAATGCAGACCTTCACATTTTTTATGGAATTATTTGCAGACCTCAGAAGTTGCAGTAGGAAATGTTGCATTTTTTTATTGATTGTATTTGAAGCCAATAACATTCCATAAAATCAAATAGAACTTAAAGTAAAATTTAACCCCCACCAAAAAGAAAGAGGAGTGCAAACAACCAGACCAAATCTTTAAAAGTATCAAAGAAGGAACAGCACCCTATCCCCCAATATAAATGCTTATTCTAAAAAAGTTTTAAACAGATCCTCTAACTGAGAATTAGATTTTTCCAATTTCAAATAGTAGAGAACATCAGTTTCCTACTGACTTAAAAGAGGTGGGGTGGGATTCTTAAAGTTGAGTAAGATAATTCTATGTGGAAGTAGTAAGGTAAAGGCAATTACAGTTTGTTTGTCCTTGCCCATCTGGAAGTACACCAAATACAGCTATTAATGGGTTAGGAGAGATTGTGACACCAAGGATGTCTGAGAAGCATTCAAAGATTTTTAACCAAAAGTATGTTAATTTGGTGCATGCCAAAACATGTGGCCCAGTGAGGCTAGAGCTACATTGCAATATTCACAGGTTGAATCTTGCTCTGGATACATTTTTGACAATTTTAAGCAAGATAAATGTGCTTGATAAAAGATTTTAAGTTGAATGGTTGAATGCTTTGTGCATGTGGAGCTAGAGTGTGTTCTATGCATGGCTGCCTTCCACTTCCTTTCTAAAATATTAAGTGAAAGGTCTTTTCCTTGCTATACCCTCGGACCTTTGAAAGAAAGGGACTTTAAAATGTTTTTGTATGTTATAGAGATTCTGTCCAAGTGCTGATCAATATTTTTTCTGGAATAGAAATAGGTGGGAGGTTAGAAACATTGGGCAGGTTCCATTGAGCAAAGTTTCTAATTTGAAAGTAGTGGAAAAATTGTATTGATGGGAAGTTACATAACTATTTGTAGGATACAAAGACATTATCTATATACAATTCTCTTAACGTGTTTTAATTCAGGACATTTTCCAACCATTAAATACTATGTAGGTTTAAGAAGGTAGAAAAAGGTGGTTATGTAGAGGTGCAACAGATAAAAGGTTCTCTGTCTTGAAGGATGCCAGCTCATCGCTTCCGCTATGCAATCATGCCACCATATGTTTAATTATTAACAGTATACATTATTTAAATTAAGTTAACAATATTTCTATCTATCTATCTATACTATATAATGTAATATGCATACTTTAATGCATTTCATCTTAAAAATTATATCAAGTATACATCCTAGTATTCTAACAGCTCACAGCTCCAAGAAAATAGTGCCTGGAAATCTAAATCGACTTAGAAGCCAGTCATCATCATCTGTAAATAAAAGCTCTCTTCTATTGAATTGAACAGAATTCCTTTATTGTGATTGTATGGTAAAATGAGATTCAATAGGTAAATCCTCTATAAACCTATTTTCCTGTAAAATGATAAAATAATAATAATAATAAAATAATACATGACAATGAAAAATATGCAATATGAAAACATAAGTACAATATACATGTGCATAAAGTGCAGAGAGTGTTAATGGTTCATGAACTGGCTGAGGTTGTGTCTTTTCTGAGGAAGAGTGTGCTATAAATGTCCTCCAGGGCTGGAAGCTGTATCCCAATCATCCTCTGCACTCTCAACACAACCTGCCATAGAGCTTTCTGGTCAGCTGCTGTAGAGCTGTAATTCCATGCTCAGATAAAATGGGTTCAAATAATCATACAGAGTGGTGCACTGACAGTAACAACACTAAGGCAGCTATGGTATTTGGAATAACTTGTCCATTCCATGCACCATTATATTGTTGCAGATTCATCACAATAGGTGCTCGGAGCCCCCAATGCTTAAAAGTTAAATGTAGGGTATAAACAAAAGTAAACTGATAGGGAAGCTTTTCATTGTGCTTTTGTGGTAAACAATTCAAAATCAGCAAGTACATTGCAAGTACGTGCAATGAGTGACGTCTACCAACAGGTACGATGAGATAACTCACTGACAGACATACATTATGTGAGGAGGAAAATATAGGTAGCCAAAGCCACATTGATAACTAAGATGGCATCAAAAATGACTTATCCCTCTGGTGCTGAAAAACATAAAAAGAAGAAAAATGTGCTCAGAATAAAGGTAAAGCATTTATTTAACGCTGTTGCAGTGGATCAGAGGTGGGGAGTAACAAAGTAAAACAACTTTATTACTGTTCTTATGTAGAATTTTCATGTAGGCTATCTGTATCTTTACTTGAGTATTTTATTTGTTTAATACTTTTTACTTTAACTCACTTCATTTCAAAGGGAAAATAAAACATCTGTGCTCATTACAATAAAAAAATCCACAAAAAATAGGGGAAACTAGCTCAGATAATTAGATTATTTGCATATATATGTGAAATTGAGGGACTATCCCACTATTTATTTATTTTCACATACAAATAAGTTATAAAATATGCCCCAAAATAGTGATTCACATAAGAACGAACCTTGGTGAATGTGTTGCCTTTATTGCCATTAAAACATGAGGTGATTGTGTTTGAAGTTCACTTTCCAATCTTAAAAAAACACATAGAGGTATGCGTGCTCACATTAATTTTTGTTTGACTTTCCATTTGGATGTATTGATTATTAAAATGTTAACTAAAAAATCAATTAAAATAAACTGAATATCAGAGAAATATGATTTTTCAATGACATTATTGGGATAGGCTGCTAATTTAATCTAAATATGATGAGCACATGAGACTGCAAAACAGATTTTTACTTACATTGAGATATATATATGCACACACACATGTATAGGCTAATGTTGATAATAATATCAGATGACAGAAGTATGGGGCGATAATTAACTGGAATGGAAGCCAAACAAATAAGATAAATTCAAACCCAGATTAATTTTAATATTAATTCAACATTCGTTATCACATTTATAAGTAATTTATAAGACTTTTTATAACTGAAGCACTTAATGCAAGTTTGTTTTCATTGTATTTCTCTTTATGTCTTTTCACTTTTAACAATTGAAATAAATAATTTTTTTTTTAAACATTTTTCGTATACCTGATTCTTAATCAGGACAATTTTCAACTAATGGAAATTTTTACTTTTATACTCAAAAGTAAATTTAAGAACATGTACTTTTATACTATTACTTGAAAAATGATTAATACTTTGACTTTTGCTTAAGTAATGCATTTCTGTACTTCTGTCACCTCTGCAATGGGTAAATACTCACATCTCTGTCTGTCTCTTTCTCTATTTCTCTCTGCTGTTTGCTGCCTCTCTCCCTCTGATCTCTCCCTCTATATCACTCTGCATCATTAATTTACTCTTGCTTTTATTATTTTAAAATGATAAAAGCAGCAGAATTCTGAATGTGACAACTTCGAAATTGGGTGCATGCCTTAAAAGGACACTGTATATTGCAATGTTTAGTTATATTTATTGTAAAAAATACATTTCTGTATTATTGTGACATAATTAAAAGTTTGAGGAACATGCTGCATCTGTTGAATTTATGGATATACAGGAGCATCAGTGTTTACATTTTATTGTCATTTTCTGTAAATTTAAATTGATTGGGTCACCTTGAGATTATTAATTTCAATTTTAGATTTGCAAATCTGTAACAGATTGATACATCACCACAGGTCATCTTAAGGGGTTTGAACTCCCCCATCGTAGTTTTACAAAATAGAGGCCATCTTGCATGATGCCCCCAAAAAGCAAGAAACTGCCCTGATAAGGGGAATTTATTAAATAGTCCTAATACAGTTGATGATATTTCCCACATTTTAGACAGTTTAACTGGTGCGAAATGCATTGTTTCTTTTTTTTCTTGTCATATATTTTCCTACTTTAACTCCAAAAAATTAAATAAAATGCTGTGACTACACAATTTCACTATTCCCTCATTCTAAAAAATTTGGACATAGTTTAGAGTTTCCCAAAAAGCACACTGATCATGCAAATCCTAGACTTTAAAGGGGTCCACGGCTTGTGCAGTATGCATTTAAAAGCTTGCATTAGACTGTTTTTGTTAATTTTCTGTGATGTGGCTATCTTTGAGCTTCAGCATGCTCCATCTCTTTGGTAACATTCCCATGTTCTTATGGGAGTGCACAGCCTTGGACATCATCTGTATGAAAGTACTTAAACTGTGTGAGCTTGGGTCCGAACACCATCAGGCAAACACTGGCACTTTATGAAACACATGTTTATTAACACCAATAAAGTCCACACAACACACAGTGCTCCTGCTCCAATCACCCTTAATACTGGCCTTCCTTGCAATGTCCGTGGGCCACCTTTCTTCCTCTTATCCTAGGAGCTTCGTCCTGGTCCTGCTCCACCCACTCTCCAGCACAGATGGTGGCCCGTTACCATTCGTGAGCTCACGGGCTCATGTCTCACTTTGTAGGAAGAGCCGGCTTCATTCCTCTGGTTCTTCCTTTTCCTCTGGGGCACCCTGACAGCTTATGTCTCCCTACGGAAAAGGAAAGGGCTCCTCGCCGTCTGCACCCCTGTGGGGCAGCATGAGACTAATGCTGGCTCTGGCATTAGGGCACTAGGACCCACGGCACTCATCAGCCGGCGTCTTGGCTCCACCCCTACCACGTGATCAGCCCTCCATGTCGCCTCCACTATTGGAAACGTGGCTACTCGGTCACCGGAACTGCACGATACCGGGACACATTCGCTCGCTTCTCCATTTCTCTTTATGGTACCGGTCTAACTTACCCGTACCACCACGATCCTCCGGCCAGAGATTCCAGCACCGCACCACTCCGCCCCAACGTAGCATCTGACGTGGAGTGATCGCCTTCCCCTTCAGCTCGACTATGCAGTCTTGAAGGTCGTGTAATACTTGCAAAAATAACTCGGCGAACCAAAGGGAAACCTCTGGGTCGTGCCGAGCCGCAGGCACAAACAGAGCATCAGCCGGCAGAGGACTTACCTGTTGATCAGTCCTACTCACTGGCTGTGCACTGTGGAGCTTTCTTCTGGCTTTCTTCAAGTCCTCCCCCAGCTCGGGATGGACGTTCGCCGGTCCCGCCTCTGACCAATCATCGACGAGAATACTACACACACCATCCAATTCCTCGCCTGTCATGGGGAGGGACTTCTGGTCCTCCGCCATCTTCTTCCACTCCCTGATGATCGTGATCTTCCTGGCATCTCTTCTGCCGCAGCGGCTTTCTGAGCTTCAGTGGTTCCTCCTCCCCAGCTCTTCACACGGCCGTCGCTCTGCCAAAGCCCCACGGATCGGTCCAGCCTAGAATAAATAATGTCTGACCCCCCCAGGACCGGCTACCATTGGGCAGGAAACTTAAATCCCAGACCTCGTCTGTCCAAGCAGCCTTCCTCAGCATGACCTTCCGTGATGCAATGTCGTTCCGGGCGTCCTTAGCGGCAGTGTGCTTGTGGGAGTTCGCGATATTCCTCTACCCGCATCAGGTGGAGATGGCGGATCCGCGAACCATCGGTGGCTCCCTGGGTGAGTCGCATTCTCTCCGCAGTGCGTGTGTGGGCCGCTTCCATGCAGTGTGTGTGTGTGCGGTGGTCTGAGGTGCCGGACCCCTTACAAAATAATTTTTATGATGGATCCCCAACTTGGAACAGGCAGACAGTCCTATCTGGGATGCCAATGTGAGCTCGGGCCCAAACACCGGCACTTTATTGGTGTTAATAAACGTGTGTTTCATAAAGTCCACACAGCACACACTGCTCCCATACCAATCACCCTTAATTCGGGCCTTCCTCGCAATGTCCGTGGGCCGCCTTTCTTTCTCCTATCCCGGGAGCTTCGTCCTGGTCCAGCTCCCGACTCTAGCTCCCTGGGTGGAGTGATGCAGCCCCTTTTATTCCCACCCGGATGTGCTTCAAGTGCCTGATGACACTCTTCTGGTAGCTCTTCCTGGTGTGGTGGAAGTGCGGCCCTTGACTCCGGACATCCCTGGAACAACAACGACAACATTTATTTATATAGCACATTTTCATACAAAAAAATGTAGTTCAAAGTGCTTTACATAATGAAGAATAGAAAAATAAAAGACACAGTAAGAAAATAAAATAAGTCAACATTAACTAACATAGAATAAGAGTAAGGTCCGATGGCCAGGGTGGACAGAAAAAACAAAACAAAAACTCCAGATGGCTGGAGAAAAAAAAAAAAATCTGCAGGGATTCTAGGCCATGAGACTGCCCAGTCCCCTCTGGGCAATCTACCTAACATAAATGAAACAGTCCTCTTTGGATTTAGGGGTCTCACGGAAGGACTTGATGATGATCGTCACGTAGACTTCTGGCTTTCAGTCCATCAATGTTGGAGCATCATGATGCTTTGAGTAGGTGGTGGTGGCGCAGGCCGCCACCACAAAGAAACCGGAAAAGAAACAGAAGAGAGAGTAGGGGTCAGTACGGATTTTAGAGCCACCATGAATAGTTATTATGATGAATTGAACATACAGAGTATCAGGATTAAGTTAAAGTGAAATTATGAGAAGGCCATGTTAAAGTAATGTGTTTTCAGCAGTGTTTTAAAGTGATCTACTGTGTTAGCCTGGTGAATTCCTATTGGCAGGCTATTCCAGATTTTACGTGCATAACAGCAGAAGGCCGCCTCACCACTTCTTTTAAATTTAGCTTTTGGAATTGTAAGGAGACACTCACTTGAGGATCTAAGGTTACGATTTGGGATATAGGGTATCAGGCATTCCGATATATAAGATGGGGCGAGATTATTTAAGGCTTTATAAACCATAAGCAGAATTTTAAAGTCAATTCTGAAAGACACAGGTAACCAGTGTAGTGACATCAAAACTGGAGAAATGTGTTCAGATTTTTTTTTTCCTGGTTAGGATTCTAGCAGCTGCATTCTGCGCTTGTTGCAAATGATTTATGTCTTTTTTTGGTAGTCCTGAGAGGAATGCATTACAGTAATCTAGGCGACTGAAAACAAAAGCGTGAAATTAATTTCTCAGCATCTTTCAATGATATATGAGGTCTAACTTTTGCTATGTTTCTTAAGTGAAAAAATGCTGTCTTAGTGGTCTGATGAATATGTGATTTAAAATTCAGGTTGCAGTCAACAGTTACCCCTAAGTTTTTTACTTCCGTCTTAACTTTTAATCCTAATGCATCAAGTTTATTTCTGATAACCTCATTGAATCCATTATTGCCAATCACTAAAATTTCAGTTTTCTTTATTTAGCTTGAGAAAATTACTATTCATCCATTCAGAAATACCAGTAAGACATTGTGTTAGTGAATCGAGAGAGTCTGTGTCATCAGGTGCTATTGATAAGTACAGCTGTGTGTCATCAGCATAGCTGTGATAGCTCACATTGTAACCTAAAATAATATGACCTAATGGAAGCATATATATTGAGAAGAGTAGCGGACCCAGGATAGAGCCTTGTGGAAGACCATATAGAATATCATGTGTCTTTGAGTTGTGATTACCACAACTAACAAAGAATTTTCTCCCTGCCAGGTAGGATTCAAACCAATTTAAGACACTGCCAGAGAGGCCCACCCATTGACTAAGGCGATTTCTAAGAATATTGTGATCAATGGTGTCAAATGCAGCACTCAGATCTAGGAGGATGAGAACAGATAAATGGCCTCTGTCTGCATTTACCCGCAAGTCATTTACTACTTTAACAAGTGCAGTTTCTGTGCTGTGATTTGTTCTGAAACCTGACTGAAATTTATCAAGAATAGCATGTTTATTGAGGTGGTCATTTAACTGCATAATGACTGCCTTCTCTAGAATTTTACTTAAGAAGGGCAGGTTAGAGATGGGTCTAAAATTTTCAAAAGCAGAGGGTCAAGATTATTTTTCTTGAGTAGGGGTTTAACTACAGCAGTCAAGACAGTCTGGGAAGACCCCCGAATTTAATGATGAATTTACTATGTCAAGAATATTATCAATTAGCACGCCTGATACTTCCTTGAAAAACCTTGTTGGTATTGGGTCAAGGATGCAGGTGGAGGGTTTCAGTTGAGAGATTATTCTATGTAAATCAGGTAAATCTATCCTGGTGAAAGAATTTAATTTGTTTATAACGGAGTACTGGGGCTTAGGAGGTTCCACAGTGTTGGGGAGATATACTATGTTATTTCTAATATCATTAATTTTTTGATTGAAAAATACAGCAACGTTCTCACAGGTTTCACTGGAAGTATATTTGGGGCATTCCTTTGTGTTACCTGGGTTTAACAGACAATCAATTGTAGAAAATAAGACTCTGGGATTACTAGCATTGTTATTTATAATCTTAGAGAAATAGCAGCCTCTCAAGACGGACTGTGTTATTGTATTCTGTTATTTTAACCTTCAATATCTCATAATGGATAGTTAGTTTAGTTTTCCTCCATTTACGCTCAGCTCTACAGCATGTTCTCTTTAAATCAGACACTCTTTGGGTCTTCCATGGAATAACAATGCTAGAAGATTTTTTAACTCTCTTTTCAGGTGCAACTATGTCAACAGCAGCTCTTACTTTAAAGTTAAATTTTCCACCTTACTATTTACATTATCCTCGCTATTATAGTTGGCACTATAAATGGACTGATTGCTTAGGATGTTTGTAAGTTTTAAAGCTGCTGATGAGTCAAAGAAGCGTTTTTTAACAAAATGCTTCTCATGAATGTTTTCTATCATTATTTCTATATTAAATAGTAGAAGAAAGTGGTCTGATAGGCCAATATCAATGATCTGCTTTATATCAACTTTAGTCCTTTAGTAATTACTAAGTCTAACGTATGACCTGCTTTATGTGTAGGTTGATTAACGAGCTGTCTCAAATCAAAAGAGTCCAGGAGGTTCATAAATTCCTTTACTTTTAGGTCACACTGATTATCGATATGAAAGTTAAAGTCGCCTACAATTAAGAGTGTGTCATAGTTCGTAATTAAAATTGACATTAAGTCTGAGAATTCCTCAAAGAAAGATGCATTAAATTTAGGAGGTCTATACACGGATAATACTAGAACGTGAGAATCTCCATGAATAACAACGGTGAGATACTCAAAGGACTTAAATTTACCAAAACTAACATCTTTATACTTTAACCAGCTCAAGTAAATGTTTGCCAAGCCTCCGCCCTTCTTTCCCTGTCAGTCTGCACGAATAAAACTGTAATCCGGAGGCGTAGATTCGATTAAAACTGCCGCACCGTCTGAGTTGAGCCACGTTTCACTTAGTGCAATAAAATCAATGTTTCTATCACTAATAAGATCAATGATAAAAAACGTCTTGTTAGTTAAAGCTCTAACTTTTAATAGTGCCATATTTAATGTTTCGGAGGGGCAGAGGTGAATTCTATGCGCGTTATTGGTATTTGGAACAGCAACTAAGTTATTTTTGTTAGCGCCGCTCTGTGAGCATTTTTTATGTAATCTACAATCTGTTTTTATAATTTTAATGCACTGTTGATCTAAAGTAGTAATTGCAATTAAATTATTGGTGTTTATGCCGCACTGCCTAGATTTTTTACGTGCATTAAGATTGATTATTAGATTATTAATGTTGTGCACTTTTATGGAAGACTTTGTTAAGCCATTATGTCCTAGCAAAGCAGTAGCATTATGGAAGGGGTTTAAAGTAGAAATAGACAGTCAAGATAGACGGATTACCTTAACGATGTTTTCGGAGAGGACCCAGGCACCGAATCTATTCGGATGCAGGTCATCCCGCTTGAAGAAACGCTGCCTTTCCCAAAAGAGGTCCCAATTGTTGATGAACCCGATATCTTGAGTTTCACAGAAGCCTTTCAGCCAGTTGTTTAATCCCAACAGACGACTGTAGTATTCATTTGATTGTCTGACGAGAGGTAGTGGACCCGAGATAAAGATTTTTGCCGCTGGGGTCCTCTCCTTCGTGTCTTTAATTAGTGCTGTGAAGTCAGCCTTAAGAATCTCCGACTGCCCTCTTGTGCTTCTCGTAGATGGTTGCCGCATGTCTCATCACATCTCGTACTCGAGCACCGGGAAAACAAGAAACAAAAGATTTTTGATTAGGGCATATTTGAGGTTTCGTACAATCAAATCACCTACCACGATTATATCAACCGGGGTTGAAGGCAAACTGGGGACGCGGAGAGGGTCGAACCGGTTCTGGATTGAGATGCTGGCCTGTGCCGATGGAGGTGTTCTGGCCTTGAACCCCCGCCTGCATAGCTGAAACACGCCGAGGTCTTTATCGGCGTTGGCGTCGTCGTCACTCCTACAAGGCATGGGGGTGAAGCTTACTTGTCCTTGGAATTGAGCAGCATGAGGTGGGGTTGATATTACATTGACTTCAGATGTCGAGGATGGTTTATCCTGCAGCCGAGCCTTCAAATCTCTAAGGTACCTTCGTTTGGACAGGAGTTTCTGAATCTATTTGTTGAGTGCCTGGAGTTCTTCGACGATGACGGCAACACGATTCATCTCACTGTCGACCATTGTCTGCTTCTACTTACTTAGGAAAGAAAGAGAGAGAATGAGAGCCTTAGAAGGTCCTTCCTCCACCCACCCAGGTGTGGTGTGGTGGAAGTGATGATCTCCTGGGCTCTATGACCCTCAGGGCGCCCTCTGGTGGTGGCCACAGGCTCCACTGGGCTTGAGCCTCATTGCTTATTCCCTGTGGTCCCCTCAACATCCAGGGTGGTTGCCCCCTTGTGGCCCGGGGGACGTATAGACCACCTCCCGGTTCTTCCAGGCATCCCAGCTGGGTCTGACCGCCCACCTCCAGTGACAACTGTTTCATACAGACTTATTAGATATTGTTTTGGTGCTTATAAGGTTGTTTGCATTTTAATTTCTAGACTGTGATTTTCCAGATAGCATTAGAGGTTAATGACAGATCAGTATTGTCCTTTGCACCATTCCTTAACATAAAACTTTTTCTGTGTCTCATTTAACATAAAACAGCCAGAATTATAACTTCTATCATAAATTTATGAATATGCTTATCCTATGTGGAATCCTATATTCTAATATATGGGGCATTAAAATGTAGTATCTTATCTATCTTAAATATATGTGAGGTTGGTCTCGTCCGATGAGAGAGATGGACGTCTGAAGTGGAGCTCCGCTAGCAGTGGTGCTATTTTTCATATTATTTGTTTATTATTCTGAGATATCCTGTATTTATTCAACCCGAGAGGGACTGCTACAGCATATGTAAGCACATATAAACATGGCCAGCAAGAAGGGGGGTTCGAAAGAATCGAAAACTAAAGCTACATCCAAGCTGCGATCAGCAAGCCCCAGTTCAAGATACGGCCTATCAGAGACAGACCTGGATCAGATGGGCGAAAGCACAGACTCCTCGGAACCACGGTCCGCTACATCGTCGTCGCCTGAGAGCGAAAAGGGGAGCGAAGGTGCGATCGTGAGTGCAGATGTGGATAGCTCACCGATTGGAGAAGATTACCTGAAACTGGAAAGGGCCGGGAAGTCCGCGGCTTCAGTTACGCAATCACGCGGCACTGGAGCAGCGGGAACACCGGCTTCAGCAAAGTCTGCTGCTTCATCTACGGAACAAGAAGGCACAATTGAGCTATCTGAACTGAAAGTGTTGCTCGCTGAGCTCACGCAAGATATAAAGAAAAGCGAGAAGGCTAATGAGAAAGCAACGGCTAAGGCACTTGAGAGACTGAAACAGGAATTAAAACAGGAGATGAAATAGGCCAATGAATGGCTGTGACAGGAAATCCAACAGGCAAATGAAAGGCTGCGTCAAGAGGTACAACTTGAACTTCGACAGGTGCTGGGTAAAATTGAAGAGCGCATTCAGAAAAACTCGGTTAAACTGAGCACGCTTGCTGATCAATTGGAGCATCTTAAGGAGACATTCACGAATCGGATCGAAATGGCCGAACATTCAGCTGCCAGTGCCGAGGAAAGAGCAGTAAATGTCTGTTCCGAATGTAAAAAACTCGGAGAAAAACTTGGAGACAGACTGGCTGCTTTAGAAGATGGGAGTAGAAGGTATAATGTCAGAATTGAAGGTCTGCCGGAGAATCGAGAAAATTCAAACCCTGTGAAATTCGCAACTGAACTTTTTTCTAAAATAATCGGGGGCGACTTTAAAGCAGAATCTGAGATAGCAGCGGCTTACCGCGTACGCGGATCAAACACCGTCAAACCCCGACCAAGATCTTTTATAGTTCGTTTTGAACGATTATCATTTAAGCTAGAGGTGATGGCACTCCTCAGAAACAAGGATGATATTATATATGAAAATAGCCACATTCAGATCTTCCTGACTTCTCTCCAGCAACAGCTATTAAACGCAACCTTCTATAATATTAAACGGCGGCTACGGCAAGCCAGTGTCAAATACAGCCTCCTGTATCCGGCAAAACTGAAAGTGGAATGGCAAGGTCATTTCTATGTTTTCGCTAGCAAGGAAGAAGAAGAAAATGAATTAAGAAAGCTGATCCCGGGACTATTCTGATACATAATTGTGAGGTTTTTTTTTTTTTTTCTTCTCATTTTCTTTTCTAATTATTTCATGTGTACCCTAAATGAGACTGTTTAATATCATACCCTTGGTTTACTGTTATTGCTATTACTGCATTAAGACTTGTTATGCTTATTTTGGACACATCTTTAACACCATCACCTGGGTTTATTATCTGGGGTATCATCTTAATGCACTAAAATTGCTGAAGATTATATTTATATATTAAGTGCAAAATTCTTTTTTTTTTTTCCTCTTTTAAAGACTATATTGGTAACAGATATCTCTATCTTTTAACCTTAAAGCGCCACTGCATGGGGCTTGATGTGCTTTGGACGTGCTCTGTCTCTGGGTATGTCAGAGGACTGGGACTGCGTGAAGTGGGTTTTAGCCTCACCTGGGGAGGCAAAAAGGGAGGGTGGGGGGTTAAGGGGGGAAGAGAAAGAGAGCAGGCTTGATCTATACCTAATCTATCATCTCAATCTTTATAATTATAACTATCAACGTAATAATAAGCTGCATGGCAACAACTCTTGGAGGAATAGGAAATTAAGACCTAAACTATTTCACTTCCAGTTAAGACTATAAAATGACATCAAAAACTCAGAATCAGTGTCTCCATGATGGGACAGTTAACTTCGTAAGCTGGAATGTTAAAGGCCTGAATCACGAATTAAAGAGAAAGAAAGTACTTTCTCACCTAACAGGTCTAAATGCTAAAATAGTATTTTTACAGGAAACCCACTTACTAAGTAAGGATCAGTTCCGCTGCAAAAGACTGGACTGGCCAAATGTTCCATTCTAGTTTTACAAAGAAAACTAGAGGGTGGGAATTCTCATACATAGAACAGTACCATTTGTAGCATCAGATGTAGTATTGGATCCTGAAGGGAGATATGTGATGGTCATGGGAGACTTATCTAACTGTAAAATGATTTTGATAAATGTTTATGCACCTAATGTTGATGATAAGGAATTTATACAAAATTTATTTGCATCCATTCCCAATCTGAACACTCATAAACTTATAATGGCTGGGGACTTTAATTGTGTTCTAAATCCACTTTTAGATAAGACTTCCTCCACAGGGGGAACGGCAACTAACACCGCAAAGATAATTACAAAGTTTATAACTGATCACAACTTATCAGATCCCTGGAGGTTTTAAACCCAAATTCAAGAACATATTCTTTCTACTCACCAGTACATCATTGCTACTCAAGGATTGATTACTTCTTTATAGATAATAACTTCTTGCCTAAGATTAAATCTTGTAAATACGATGCTATTGTTATTTCAGACCATGCTCCGATGATCTTGGAGCTGAAATTACTAAGCCCCATACACTCACCCCGAGATGGCGCTCAACCGCTTCTATTAGCTGACGAGAATTGTACTGAATTTATATCCAAACAAATCAATTCTTTCTAGAGACAAATACATCCCCTGAGATCTCTGCAGGAATACTCTGGGAAACTCTTAAGGCCTTCTTAAGAGGACAGATTATCTCATATCTTTCCCACAGAAATAAATCCGCAAGAAAGTAGCAGAGATAAAAAGCGAAATTACTAAAATAGATGAAGAACATGCCAGACTACCAAGCGAGACTCTACATAAGAGGAGGCAGGCTCTACATTCAGAATTAAACCTCTTGACAACTAAAGAAACTGAACAACTAATTTACAAATCCAGACATCATTATTATGAACATGGAGAGAAAGCTAATAAGCTTTTAGCGCAACAAATTCACAAGCAAGATGTGCAACGCAATCTCGTAATCACTAACACTAACGGAGATAAAATCATCGAACACAAAAATATAATGTACACTTTTAGAGACTACTATAAATCCCTATATACTACTGAGTTTAAAGAAGACAATATACAATCTAATGCATTTCTGGATACATTACAGATACCACAAATTGACGCTTTTAGTGTGGAGGAACTGATAAACCTCTGTCATTATCAGAATTACTGGATGCTATAAAGTCACTCCAAGGTGGAAAAGCAGCAGGCCCTGATGGCTACCCTGCAGAGTTTTACAAGAAATTCTCCGCTCAGCTAGCTCCCCCTATTAGCAACATTTACAGAAGCCAGAGATAACCAATCTCTTCCACAAACCTTTCGCCAAGCACTAATCACTGTCTTTCCAAAACAAAATAAGGACTTATTACAATGTGCATCATACAGACCAATTTCACTTCTGAATAACGACGTTAAAATACTCTCTAAAATCATAGCTAGAAGGATGGAGAAAGTGCTCCCTCGTAATATCACAAGACCAAACTGGATTTATTAGGGGCCGACACTTATCTTCAAATCTTCGACGCCTGTTTAATGTAATATACTCACCAACTAAATCAAACACCCCAGAAATATTATTATCATTGGATGCAGAAAAGCATTCGACATGATTGAAATACCTTTTACTATTTTGGAGAAGTTTGGGTTTGGCCCGAACATTTGTGCATGGATTAAATTACTGTATACTAACCCAGAAGCTTCAGTTTGCATCAATAACATTTGCTCAGACTACTTTAAACTAGAACGTGGCACAAGACAAGGATGCCCTTTGTCACCACTGCTGTTTGCAATTGCCATTGAACCACTGGCAATACATTGTCGAAATACTGATCAGATAAAGGGGATTAGCAGAGAAGGACTGGAACAGAAAATCTCATTATATGCAGATGACATGGTACTGTATATATCGGACCCAGAAAATTCTGTGCCTGCAGTCTTAGCAGCACTCACAGAATTTCAAAAGCTCTCTGGTCTCAGAATTAATCTGAATAAAAGTGTACTCTTTCCGTGAATTCTCAAGCATATAATATTAGATTAGACACCCTACCTTTTATCATTGCAGAACAGTTTAAATACCTGGGTAAACATCACAAGTAAACATAAAGCTCTTTATCAACAAAATTTCGTCGTCTGCATGGAAAAAATTAAACAAGACTTGCATAGATGGTCAACCCTTCATCTCACACTAGCTGGAAGAATTAACACTGTTAAGATGAATATTCTTCCTAAGCTCCTTTTTATTTCAAAACATACCAATATACATTAATAAATCATTCTTTAGGCAATTAGATTCAACAATAACCTCATTTATTTGGAATTCAAAACATCCACGCATCAAAAGAGCGACCCTACAAAGGCAAAAGGCAGAGGGCGGCATGGCTCTACCTAACTTCCAGTTTTATTACTGGGCAAATATACAGTCGATAAGAACCTGGACACAAATAGAAGAACATACACAGGCATGGACCGCAATAGAAGTAAAATCCTGCAGTACTTCTTTGTATTCCTTGCTCTGTGCTCCAATAAACACACGCTATCGGCAATACACTAATAACCCAATTGTGCTCCACTCACTTAGAATCTGGAACCAATGTAGAAAGCATTTTAAGACGGAGAAGCTTCTTCTGTGGCACCCTGCAAGAACCACCTCTTTCAACCCTCACAAACATATGCAGTTTTAATATCTGGAAAAATTTGGAATTAACTTGCTTAGAGATCTTTATATAGACAACGTCTTTGCATCCTATGAACAATTACATTCCAAATTTAACATTCCAGCTACAAATTTCTTTCACTATCTTCAAATCAGGAACTTTGTTAAACAGAACCTTCCAGATTTTCCTCATCTTGCACCCTCATCCACGCTGGAAAAATATTGCTCAATTTCAAGGAGTTAGACTCCATCTCTACAATATATAAAATCATTTTACAATCCCTTCCTTTCAAAGATCCAAGAGGACACTGGGAAAATGACCTCTCAATTAATATATCAGAAAAGGAGTGGAAAGTAGCAATGCAGAGAATTCACTCGAGTTCCATATGCGCAAAGCATACAATTATACAACTCAAAATTATATATCGAGCACATCTGTCTCGACTAAAACTCTCCAAAATGTTTCCAGGGCATGATCCAACCTGCGAACGTTGCAACCAAGCCCCAGCCTCACTGGGTCACATGTTCTGGGCCTGCACCAAATTAACATTATTCTGGACAAAAATTTTTTAATTACCTCTCAGACAGCCTTGGACTCACAATCCCTCCTAACCCATTAACAGCTGTGTTTGGGGTTCTTCCAGAGGGGCTTAAAGTGGAGAAGGACAAACAAATTGTGATTGCATTCACTACACTGTTGGCACGCAGACTTATTCTGATAAACTGGAAGAACCCAAACTCTCCTCTTTAAGTCAGTGGGAAACTGATGTGTTATATTATTTAAAATTGGAAAAAATCAAATACTCAGTTAGAGGATCTGTACAGACTTTTTTCAAAACATGGCAGGATCTAATCAGTAATATTTTAAAATAAGTTTATAAAGCACAGAGAATTTGTTAATTTAGGTATTTTACAAGCCTTAAATTTTACACGCTTGGCTTGCTCTCTCTCTCAGGGTGGGGATCGATCTGTTCTTAACATAATTCTTTTTTTGTAAAAACTTGATTGCTATGTATTGATTGTAATAAAATTAATAAAAAAAAATATATATGTGAGTATATACAAATAAACTGTCATGAAAAATTACTTGCCTCCAGTTTAATTTTCTAAGTTATTGTATATTTGCTCAAATATCTCATTGGTTGTCTTATTATAAAAAGAAGAACCTGTGTGAAAATAAATTAAACTAGTGTGATTTTTCAATTTGTTTGCTGTGCTCATTTAAAAATGTGAAAATGTATTGCCCCCTGTTGAAGTCAACACAATTAAAAGTATAATATGGGTGACCCAATTATATATTTTGTTTAATTATCAAGTTTAACTAACCCTTGGCCTTTTTGCATTAAATTTAAGTTGTCTGTAGTTTAAAAAGCCCTCTGGATGAAAAGCTGTCAAAGTACATTAACTTGATCAAATTTGGAAAGCCATTTTTACAGCTGTGGACTTTGTTGCAGAAAAAACAATAGGCTTGGAAATTTAACTTACAGAAACAAGGATTTATTTGGAAATCTATATGCAGATTTGAGACACTGGGACAGAAATTGATGTACAGTATGCCTGAATGTTTGGATTTTAGCCCAGATTGTAAGGCATTTTGTAGGATTTTCTGACCAATCAGTCTGCCCAATAAATCACCAGTTCATACTGTACATTACATGTTCCTATCAAAGTTCAATTACACATACCTTAATCTGAAAATTGTGCTGAGATTTTAAACAGTCAACTTTATACAGCTGTGTGTCCTAGATTAATATGGTTTCTTATTTGTTATCAACTATCTTTTTTCAAAGGTCAAATGCCTTCCACCTGCTAATTCAGCTTTTAAAAGGGAATCATTTTATACAGAAATATTTAACAATTTTAAGAATTTTAGATTATACTTTTCATCATTTACACAACTTCCATATTGTGAATCTGTGTTTAGACACCCACCAAATACATATTTTTAATTTATGGAATTTTTATAGGTATTTTTTTATTGTTTGTTACTTTTATCATTATGATGCTGATGTCAGCACACTGTAGGCTTTATTATAGCAGCCATTTTTTTTAATGGTTGCTATGGTCTTTGCTATATGTGATGTGGAAATAATGCATTTTTTACCATGTTCCACATATAACACAGCTGCTTACTGTGGCATTGAATCTCTTTCAAAAAACAAGAAAGTAAAAAGAATAATCTTTGGTGTGAGTTAAAGACAAAACAACAGTTAGTGTAATTTCCTTTTTTGCTTGGTTCGCGGATTTCTGCAGACAGTGGGTCTTTTAATTTATGCTACACGCTTCCTCAGTTTGTTTGCCCTGTTGATTTCATACAAGGGACGCTATTGGCGGATGGCTTAGAAGCTACCCAATCAGAGCATGTATTACATATTAACTAAAACTCCTCAATGCTATAAGATATGCATCCCGCGCGGAGCTTGATTGTTTGCTTGTCTCTGCCTCTCTCTCACCCTCTCTGACATTCTCTGCGCCTGATGGAGGGGCTGTTTGCTTAAAAGATACTGACGCTCCTCTAAAAAAATGCCGCTTTATTGAGGTGCTCGGCATATTTAAAAGCACAAAAGCACATGGATTGATTTTTTGATTGTTGCTTTAATCTCGCTCTCTCTCTCTCTCTGACGTTCTCTGCGCCTGACTGAGGAGATGTGAGCTGAGGGGCTGTTTGCACAGAGGCTGTTTGCTTAGAAGATACTAACGCTCCTCTAAAAAATGCTGCGGCAAACTTAAAAGCACAAGTATTGATTTTTTGATTGTTTGCTTTTCTTTGCAAGCGCTCTCTCTCTCCCTCTGAAATTCTCTTCTCCTGAAGAGAAGAAGATCTATTTGCATTCTTTTAATTGTGAGAAAGAACGGTCATCTCTGTCTTGTCATGGAGGACAGTTTAAACTTTTGACTAAAGGGTGTTATTTCATGTCTAGAGGGCTCTAATAATGTTAACAGTGTGGGAGAGTTTATAAGGGCTTAAAATATATAAAAATAACTACACAAACATATGGTTTCTACTTCGCGGATTTTCGTCTATCGCAGGGGGTTCTGGAACGCAAACCCCCGCGATCGAGGAGGGATTACTGTATATATTTGTCTATTTCATACTTTTAGGTATTTTAGATTTTCTAATCAAATTGAACATATACACGTATGTATTTCTATTGTGTAGAGGTGCTACAGGGGATTGAAACTTCAACTCCCAGCAGTCCCTGCAGTGACTCTGATTGGTCGTCTGCCGTGGGTGCAGGGGCTACTAGGTATAAGGAGGTCGGCACGACATTTAAAAAGAGGCCAGTGATACTGAAAAAAAAGTCTTTTGAGTTTCGTGTCTGGAGTTGCCTGTCTGTTAGACTTCCTGTTTGATACTTGTGGATTCTTGTTTTGTCCTGGATCGTCTCCAGTTTTGGGTGTATGGACTGTCTGGTGTCTTCCTACTGCAGAGAATTAGTTGTCATCTTGTGACGAAAAGAGCACTCCTGATCCCATTCATATGCCATCATCTCATCAGGAAATACCGGTAGGAG
Source organism: Polypterus senegalus (assembly GCF_016835505.1). Taxonomy (NCBI): domain Eukaryota; kingdom Metazoa; phylum Chordata; class Cladistia; order Polypteriformes; family Polypteridae; genus Polypterus; species Polypterus senegalus. The sequence continues at coordinate 204,849,770 of NC_053156.1, read as the reverse complement.
TGACCTTTACATTCATATACTGTACAGCGTGCTGATCTCTGGACTATCTACCATCATTTCATTTCATCAGTTGCCATTTTCATGGACTTCATAGTGTGTGGCTTTTGTTAGTGGTTTGTTATTGTCGAATTCACATTTATTGTACATCGGCGTAATACATTCATTAATTGCTATTTTATCACCGGTTGCTTTCTTGTCTCTGTGTGAGTTGGGCCAAGGCTGGGCACATTCCTGGGATCCCCACCTAAAAAAATAAATAAATCACCGTTGATACGGTGCTGGACCACTGAATAGGCATATTTGTTCTTACAAATAATGTAGCTCAAAAGGAAAAAACATTTAAGGAGAAAATAAAAATAAATCATATACACATTTACATAACACAAAGTAATAGATATAGTTCTCAATTATAGATTTGTTTTCAAGTCTCTAATGATAATTCTGATGATAAGGTCAGAGGGTCATGGAGGACAAATAATAAAAAAAAACTCCAGGGATTCCAAAGTCAAAAGACCGCCCAGCCTTCACTAGTCATTCTACTTAACATAGATGTATTTTAGTAGTTTGTTGTTGTTTTTTCATTGCTTTGTCCTAAACAATTTAATGCAGTGGTTGTCATTGACAGCAGGAGTATCCACTTTAATTCAAACATCATAGGCGGCTGCACAGTACTTTGATCAGGTGATGTTGGTGCAGAACATCATCAAAAAATGGTAAAAGAAAACGGAGGGAAGCAGAGATTATAGAGAAGAAGAGATTGAATGCAAATTCATGAAGAATATGATATTTTTATGTATATATAAAAGCAGGATTACGTCTATGAAAAAGCCAAATTAAAAATGTGGAGTTTTAGATTTTTTTAAAATGTTCCATAGTTTTAACTTGGTGTGTCTTAATTGGTAAATTATTCTTTCTTCTTTTATATTAGCTTTTGGAATAATAAGCAGACCACTATTAGAATTTATAAGGTTAGAATTAAGAATGTAAGGGGACAGATACTTCAAAATATAGAAAGGAATAAGATTATTTAGAGTTTATATTATATATCATAATGGTATTTTGAAACAATTCTGAAGGATACAAGTAACAAATGTAGGGATGCTAAACTCTGGTTAAGATTCTTGTTGCTGCCTTCTGAACTAACTGCATCCAATTAATCTCTTTCTTAGGTAGTCCTGTTAGGAGTGCATTATAGTAATATTGTTAACTATAAACAAAGTACAGATTAATTTCTCAACATATTGCAAAGTTATAAGAGGACTTTTCCTCCAATGAAAGAATGCAGTCCTGGTATTATGGTTAATGTGCGATTTCAAATTCACATCAGAGTCCATGACTACACCCAAATTCTTGACGTCCACTTTGACTTTTAAAGCTAAGAGAGCAATGTTTATGTCCCTCATTATTTAAATTTTTGCAAACAACTAAGATTTCTGTTTTTTCCTTAAGCTTGAGGGAATTACTACTCTTCCATTCAGAAATACAAAACAGACATTGGATCAGTGGGTCCAGGGCTCTAAAGTCATCAGATGCTATAGATAAGTAAAGTTGCATGTTATGTACATAACTCTGAGAAGTTCACCTTATTTTTCATGATAATCTGTTCTAATGGAAGCATGTAGATTGTAAAAATAAGACAAAAACCAATTTAAGACATTACCATAGAGACACACACATTGTTCAAGGTGATTTATTAGGAATACTGTGGTATATGGTGTCAGAAGCTGTGCTCAAAAGTGTTTACTCATTCTTCTATGTAATCATAATATATTTAATCTTTTGAAGACAGTAATCAACTGCAAAGACAAATTTCATAGTATTAAATGCAAAGAGTGCCATTTTTAAGCCATTTGCCAACACAGTATCTGTTACATTAATTCCACTAAATAGACACTTAGGTTTTAATCTGCTTTGATTCAGATAGGATTTCTCAAAAAATAAATACTTAAGTGGATCTCCAAAAGCTAGCGCAAAATGTGCCCAGACCAGCTATAGATTATGCCCACAGTTACAACCAGGATTAGTGACGGCAGGAGACCATCCTCTGTTGTGATGACTTCAAACTGCAAGGTGCATTAAGGGAGAAACAGGAATATCAGAAAGACACCTGTAGGACAGATGGGGATAGCTGAAAAGAATGACAATGGTGTGCTGAAATACAGGTGCTTACAGCCATAGAAGAGAAGAATAGTTGTAGGCTATAGGCACCATGATGGAGAGTGCTGCCACTCGTGTGAAATTCTGTCCAAACACAAGGCAATTGTTCCTGCTTTTCATTGACAGCCATCAGAGCCAGCATCATTATCAACAGGAAAACTAAACTCTTGAGCATATGTTTGTATAATGTGGTAGTGTCCAGTAGACAAAATAGTGCACAGTATTGGTGAACAGAACAGAAGAATGAAATTGGCAAAGGAATCCTTTGTTTGGTGTTTTAGTGGTGCTTCATGTTGCTCAAACAGCAGGGTGGGTACTGCAGCAGGATAAAAACATTAAACATGCTCTTAGGTTAATTTGCAAAATCCACTGAGTATTGTTTTTTATTTTGAATCTTGTCACAATATTCCATTTTTACAAGATATGACAACATGTCATCACTAAACATATACTGTACACTTCTAATTCTATGAAGCTTCCAAAAGTATTAAGTTTTTCTTTTTTTTTTTTATCTGAGAGTTTACATTTTTTTAGGATAAAAAAGCAGTGCCTGTGAAACATCGCTCAGCATTTTAAATAAATATTTGTTCAGAAATTAGGTTTGTGCCAATTGTATTATTAGAAATTGAAATTATAGGTTTCAAACGCAAAATAGTATGTGTGTCTGCTTTTATGTTTTCTAATTGTCTCAAGTATGTGCAGAGAATAGTAATAATCACAATGAAGTATTAAAACCTTACAATTAAAAAGTGACAGCATGTACTTACTACAGGTCTACAAGTAAAATAGGTAAACTTATTTGCCATTCAGTTACTTCCTATTTTTAGGCACATCTAACTTTTCATATTAAGAATTTTTTTTAAATACTGTGGTTTCAGTTTAAAACAGATGACTTCATTAGATATATATATAATATATATATATATATATATATTGTAGACTAAGCTGTTATGTTACCACACCGTTGTAAATATGGTTTGGATCAAATAAACATACTATAATGTATCTTAGGACAAGCAAAATATAAATTTAAATGACAGACAAATTTAATTAGCAAAATGGGTGTAGTTTTCTAAACTACACATACTCTACATGTTCTGAAAAAACAAGGGAACTATGGCACATAGCAGCAGCTCTGCAAGGGTAACTCTTGTAGCATCTCTGTAAAGATTCCATAAAATATGCAGTCATAAGGGGTTTTTTTATGTACTGTCACACATATGTGATTAGGGGGCAGCCAAAGCGCACGACGGAGTGCAAAAACACACTGGAGCAGGGTTTAAGACAGCGTATTAATGTTTTTCTCTTTTCCTTACTAGAAAAAAGGCAAAAAAAAAATCCTGCACCTTGAATTCCATGCCTGAAAACATCGCTCCGTCTCATGAATAAACTTCCATGTTTTCATCCATCCAGCCCTAAAGATGTCACTTCCTGCCGCCCTCCAATGACATAACTTCCGTCACTTTCTGCTCATGTCACCCTTTCCGCCTGCTTCCGGTTCAAATTATAAATTGCTCCATTTGTCTCTACTCATTTGTCAACTGTTTTTTTCATGAACTTGACCATAATCTCAGTGTATACCGACTTGTTTGGTATGACAGTACACGGGGAAAGTTCCCTAAGCCTGAATCTGTTTTCCTTTCGCGTTTATTTCTTCACAGTACATAAAACAGAGGTTTTCATAAGCTGCCATAATCACTCAAATATCTGAACAAGAAAAAAAGTTTTGATCGACTAAATCAGAATCTGCATAATCAACCCCTAGCTGTCAAACAGAATCTCTGATCCAGGAACCCAGCATAGGCTTTCTCAAGTAAGCGGAGGACAATGATCTCTCTGGATTGGAACACGTTCTGTTGTTCTCTGTTATCACAAAATGGTAACCATTGTGAAATGATGAGTCTCAACACACTAAAAGAAGGTTTGGGGCAGCCACCCGTATATTGTTCCTAGCTGCAAAAGGATCTTTTAGAGCATAATCGATGTTGCTGGTTTGAGTTCCAACATGAACTGACTCGGTTTGGCAATATGGCGGATTTATAGTCCGTAACCCGGAAGTGACTTCAATCTAGAAGCCGGAACTGGAAGTGATGTCAGTCTCAGAGCCGGGACCGGAAGTGATGTTGAATCCAGCAGATTTCCCTGTATTTGATCTGCAGAATTAACAGAAACAGGTTTATAGCACCCCGCCACCCCCTGGCCCGGCGGGTAATCACCTCCACTTGGTCCATTCAGCTCACTCCTAGTCGCACGTGTGTGACACCATCAATCCAGTCTGTCATTCCTAAGGTAATATGCTTTTCTTCCATGCAACACAAAAGTACTGCATCGGGTTGCGGAACTGTATTTTGAAATGAATCAAGTACATGACAGTAGGATTTTTTGTCTTGCTGGCACTTTAATAAAGACTTTTTTCTTTTAAGTATTTTGTTTGGTTCTGTGCCTCTATTTTACACCATTAATTAATTTGGTTATGTTATAGACATTCAGAGTTTGAACATGTGTAGAGGTGCCAGTGAACGAAGCATCACACTCTGGAGATCAGGTCAAATCCCCAGGCAACTTGCTAGCACATTAATAAATTCAGTCATCATTGCCCAATCCCACACACAGCAGCAGCTTCTGTTGGCTTCATACACAGTTCCACCATCTTTGCTTCCCTCTGGACTATTCCTTACTGTCTCTAGCTTTATCCTGCCTTCACTGATGTTTGAAGTTAATCAGCAGGTCTGGACCTCTTCTTCATGCCAAATCAGGCTCTCTCTTTCTCTCTCAGTTTTCTACAAGACTCTACAGAGTGGAGGATTCTTCATTTGATGGATTGCACTCTTTCTCTTTGCTGCCTGGACCTTATCAGTTCTGTGCTGCTGCTTCCTCAGCTTGCCTTCTGCTGTCTTTTGCCAGTTCATAGAGAAAAAACATTATTCATCCTGGCCTAAGAGTTTAGATGCTGATAGTCCCTTCTTGAAGGAAGGTTGAACCTTTTTTCTGATTAGTTTAAGGTGACTTTCAGTTACAAAATCAGTGTCTTCTAATAGGCGAGTTATTCTGTCCATCTTATTTGTTATCCTTTGAATTTAAGGTGTTTGTCCTTGCATGAGTCCATTTCACGCCTTCTGGGTCAAGAAGTTTGCTGAGGTGCCTCTGGAGAGATGTCAGTGCAACTTTTATTTACACCTTTATTATCAGATGACGTCTAGGGAGATCCTGGTACAAACTGGAATTCAGTCACTTAGTTCGGAATTTTAAATGGAGGAGGGCAATGCTGGATGTCTGCTTTCTTGGCAGGCCTGGTGCACTTCAAAAGCCTAGCAGAATGGCCATGAATTAAACTAAGATTCAAGTAGTATAATTCAGATCTACCAAGCCATTTAGCGTAAATGCCATTTACCCACAGCAGTTTTGGATTGCTTCCACATTGCATTTTCATTGTGGTCCAGAACAGCTAGTTTCGTGTGGGCTTCCATGCAGTCATAATGAAAATAAAGTTCTTTTCTAGGCATTTTTCAGCCAAGTAAGCTTAAAACACTCTGTACTTGCAGACAGAGAAGGCAGTGTAAGTAATATAACGAATTAAGTAAAATGGTATGTTAGATGAAATGAACCACATATATGACTCAAGCTATAGCACTGCTTTAAATTCAGCATTGCCAATAAACATGTGTTTAAAGGGGAATGCTTCAGGCAGGGAGACATCTTTAAACCAGAGTATCTTTTAACAGCCATTTCTTTTTTCTTTGGTGCTCAGAGGGTGAGATTAGCATGTAGGGAATATCTCTCTATCTTCTTCCCAGCTATGTCCACATTTTAATTAACTTCTTGAAAAGCATATATATGAAAGACAAAATTATTATTAAGGTAATGTTATGGCATACGCCTATGGCTTATTTCAAATGTTTTAAAACAACTACTGTATATGAATATACCTCAGGATCTCCTCCATAATTTGCACAACATTGCATGATAGTACGGTACAATAGATTAGATATAAGAAGACTTTATCTTTGGTTGAAAGTAAAGGTAATTACCTTTGCAGTTGGATTGTTCTGTCAATTTCTTCACGATGCCTGTTAAAATAGCACAACAATGTTGTTTGTTACTGAGCAGATCACAAATAAAGCTATATAACAATATCAAGAGCAACCTGGGCCGTTTCTGGGCATAAGCTGTCTAGGCAAGGGACTAGGATGCGGTCTCGTACTGCAGAATCTCTATAGAGATTCCTGTCTTTATTTTGTATAGAAAAACCTGTCAGACCAGACCAGAGCACAAAGAAATGTGTACCTCAGCATGCCTGCACTGTTTGTACTATGCAGAGCATAATCTGCTGCTGCATACACTAGTGCAGACAGTGTGCCAGGCATCTCATACGACATATGGCCTCGCTACCTGTGCACATGACCATGAGGTAGAGCCGCTTCAACTCTGCACTTAGCCACTGCCAGCACTAGTCAGGGCTCAACCACCAATCTCTCCATGTGACGCACAGTGTACCAGACGGAAAGACAACTGGGTCTCAGTCCCCTCCTCCTACCTGGCACTGCAGAGTGAGTGACAGCCAAACCAGGTGCAGTGAGTGACTGAGTGAGCAACTCAGCGAGCGACAGAGTCCAGGCAGCTTCCTCATGTCAACACCCGATTGGCTTGTTCCTTTGGTCAGAAGGTAGTAAGGTGAAAGAGTGTGCCTGAGGAGAGGAGGTCTTGGAGACAGGGGCACTAACACTGCAGTAGGGGCACTGTGGCCACTACACCACTAGGGATTTTTAACCAATACATACACTCCAGGAAGACATTACGCAGAGACACATTTAGCACTACACAAGCACAGTGCCAGTTGCCCCACCCTGAAAAGTGCCCTGGTGGTGATGCTACAATCACCAGTCAGACCTCGATAGGAAATTACTGGCACAAGAAAAAAAAACTAACATGACCACACTGGAACTGTTATCTTTCTTCCAAGAAACTAATTTAAATGAAATACATCCAAATATGTGGATAGCCCTCAGAATTGCAGCCACTTCTCCCATAACTGCAGACAGAAGCTTCTCAACATTGAAGCTCATAAAAAATTACTTGAGGTCTATAATGTCACAAAACCGTCTCAATGACCTTGCAATAATTAGCATTAATAGACACATGTCTAGGAATATGTCATAAGATGATTTTATAAATGATTTTGCTGCAAGAAAGTCAATGCATGCTCAATAGCAAATAGATTTTTACTTGTAATGTTAAATCTCTCCATTTAACAGCAATGTGTTTCTAATATTTATTTGTTATGCTTCCTTTTCGTATATAAAGTTGGTAGGGTCTGTTCATAAGTTATTTACATGCAAAGTGGTTCTATTTTGCTATTTAATTGTTCTATATAAGTTTTGTGTGTTTTGGTACATGCACAAGTTAAATACAAAGTTGTTCTATTGTCATATTATTATTATTAGTTTTTTATTATTCTATTTATATGTATTTATTTTAACTAAATAAGTGATTAACCTGTGTTAGTAGTGTATTGTGTGTGTGTGTGTGTGTGTGTCTGTGTATGGTGGTGTTAAAGGGGTGGAGGGGGAACAAATTTTCTTACTTGGGAAAGCAAATAGGTCAGAATTGGCCCTGTGAGCAACCAGTAATGTGGACTGAAGTTAAAGATAAAGTTGGTGGAAGAGAACACTTATCTAGTTCAGCAATGGCAGAGTGAATACTATTTTACAGCTACTGAAGTAGGCAGTTTAATGGCATTTTATCCCTCATTATATACTGAACTGTTGATTATTCTAAGGAATTGGTAGACTTTCCTATTACATTGCTGAATTTTCTGAATACTTTAAAACACTAGTGAGCTTAACTGGTCCACAAGTCATGATTTATTAATTAATAGCAAATAAGATGGAGCGTAACAGCTTGGTAAAGTAACCACACAATTTAAAGTTATGCCCATACTCTTCACATATGGCAAACTAATGTTCAATGGTCAGACAAAATCCCACATGATTTTTCTGATTGATTAAGATTTGTCAGTTGTACCCATTTCAACATTCACATCTTTTCCCAGTATATTAATTCTTCTCTTGCTGAAATGTCAGTGGTTTTGTGTCAGCAGAACTAGATGTCTGAGACAAATTTGCCAACACACAGCTTTTGGGTGGTCAAATTAATATAAACACCTAAATTGACACAATGCATTACAGGATCATTAAAAGTTTTATGCACTTCCCTGCACTAACTCAAATTGGATAATCTCATTTGTTGCAACATCCATGCAGTTGTAGTTGTACTTCGCTGAGTACTTTGGACTGTCGGATCAACCACCTCCACCCACTTCCACCCCCTCATTGTCATTTTTGAGTCTGTTCATTACTGCATAATTTTGTTCATTGTATACTTTGTCAGTGACAGAGAGAAGGAAATATGTCTGTATTGAGTAGAAACTTTTTTTCCAGTGATTTGTAGCCTTGCCTAATTTCCTATATCTGTGCATGTGGCTCCAGTGTACAGTATGGATGTGTAGATAAGCTGGTTGTTTTGAGCCATTCCTTTCATTTCGGCACATGAACTCCAATGGCCACTGCAGCTGCATTTTTCCAAAATTACCAAAGTTCAGCAGCTCTAACTCAAAAAATGAGATTCAACAAAAGCCTGATGCGCAGCAATTATTCCACAGACAAAATATATTAGTTTTTAAAAGTTTGGTTAAGTTTCAAAGTAAAACAGTTCACACAAAAAAGAAAATTGAAATAGCAAAAAAAGAAAAAATTAATTTTAAGAAAAGTTCAGTTCAAAGCTTAATCTTCTAAACACAACAGAATCTATTATCACACTTTCTCAGTTATAGTAAGAAGGTTCTATCTCGTACTAACCTATAGAGGGAAAAGACTATACCATTGTCTATGACTATGGAAGAAACAATATAATAGGACATAAATAAATAAGTAAAATTAAGTGAAATAAAGTATTAAATTGCAATAGTACAGTGATTATTGTGCAAAAACAATGTTAGACAGGTAGTATTAAAGGACAGACCCGTTTCCAAAACAAGGTAAGGGTAGACGTCATGGTACAATTACTTTCCAGTCTAAGTATGTGGAGGGTCATGGGTGAGATGGCATGTTCTGATTTAACAGTCTTATGGCTTGAGGATAGAAACTCATTCTGAGTCTCTCTGTCCTAGCCAGGATGCTACAAAACCTTTTGCCTGATTTTAACAGATGAAACAGGCTATTGCTGGGATGAGATGAGTCTTTGACAATCCTGAGAGCTCTGGTCCTGCATCTTTTGGTGTAAATATCCTGCAGAGATGGTAGAGCTGACATGGAGCAGCATTCCGCTGCATGGATCATTCTCTGTAAGGCTTTACAGTCCTGAACACAGTAGTTTCCAAACCAGGCTGTAATGTTCTGTGTCAAGATTCTTTCCACAGCGCCAGAGTAGAAAGTCCCCAAACTTCCTAAGCTGTCTAACATACCAAATATGTAGCTATAGGTCGACACAATGCCTGTAACTGCCTAGATACTAAGAAACTAAGTAGCTGCAAAACAACTAATTAGACACTTGCCATTAGCCTCAGCTATGACCACTGTAAGACACTAGGGGTCGCTGTTGCTCCTTTCACCACAAGGACACAGGTTAAAAGCATGAAGAAGTATTTTTAGTTCTTTTCTTACCCAATAGTGCTCCCTAAGCATCACAGCCTCAGTAAACAGGCAAGTAAATAAGCACAATACACAAATCTTTCTCTCTATTTTCTCTTCCACACCTCCCAGCAAGTTTTGTCCACCTACACCCTACTCTGGCTCACTTGTTGGGTTCACAGCAGTCCTTTTTATAGTCCGGGTCAGATGGAGGACTTGCATTTTCTTCAGCCCGGAAGTACTTTGGGGCTTCCGTCTCTATGACTTTGAAGTACTTCCGGGCTATGCTCAAAGTAGAAACTCCCAGGTCCCCTTGCAGCATCTCCTGGCGGCACCCACGGTACCCAGCAGGGCTGTGAAACCAAACTCCATATCCCTTGGTGCCCTGCAGAAGTCTGGGCCGCTGCTATGCTGCAGGGAAGTTGCCATCAAGCGTCTTGGGGGAGGCAGTGTCCCTCAGTAGCTGCTTTCCCCCATCCTTCCATTCTTTGGGTGTCATGGCCTGGTTGAGCTGCTGGCCTTCCATCACACTGCACCACACACTACATACTCTCCTCCTGATAAACTCTTCACTTTTGTTTTTTCAGTTTTTAATCTCTGTTTATATACAGCTGTCAATGCACACTCAGCAATGTTGATATCACATACAGCATGATATTAGCCAATGAATAAGCCATTACTTGGCTTGACTCCTTACCAAACAATGAAGAGGAATGCGGGTCTTCAATTCAAATACTCCATCTCATTTCAACACACTGCATTTACATTGACAACAGCATTTTCCAGTAGTGGTTTATTTAACAACATTTTAGGAAAACAGATGTGTTTGGGTCACTGTAAGTATACACATGGATGATTTGACATATAGATTATGTGAGACAAGTAACATGAGATTTTTTTTCATTTACTTTTTTGATAATACTATCTGATTTCCAGCATTCTTCCTACAATAAATGCCCATTCTATAAGAAACTTTGTACTCTATGAAATGATGGGACTGAAATTTTTTCTTGGCCATCACTACATACCACATGGGGTAAATAACACATTAAAAAAATGACAATTCTGGGGAGAGTATTGATTTACTATCTTTCTGATTTTGCTACTTCACATACATTACCCTGTCTATTGTGTTTCATAATTTTGAACTTTAAAAATTCAAAGCTCATGCTCTGCATCAAACTCAAAATGCATATGCAAAATTTTATGAACCTCTGGCATGGCAATTGCTGGTATCAACCATAAAGAGTAAATTTTATAAACTCAAAAGAGAATAGTTGGATTTCACACAAAAATTAAATAGCAATTAAGACTAACAAGCTATTTTTCAGCTGAAAACCCAAAGTTATTTTTTTAATGTAAAGAAATAAAAAAAAACTTTTCAGTATTTACAGAAAATAACTGAAGGCAATTACTAGAGAAAATTAAAGTAAAAGTGAGTGATGCAGATGTTAAACTACATTTAATGGTGCCTCATGGGCCATTATCCTACTTTAGTTTTCTCTAAGGACTGAGCTAAATTAAATAGCCATCCCAAGCAAGTTATGGAAAAAAAATCAGACACCTGCCCTCAAATATCTCCAGTGAGTACACAGGTATTTTTTAAAATAAAGCAGCACTATGGCTTGGAGACTCATTGTGTATCATTTGGATCTCATCTCATATTTCACTGTTTTCCTTCTATTCACTCATCCCCTAAGATACTACAGATAACTACAGTAAATACTCTAAATTGAACAAATTCAATGTTTTACTCCAAGGAAATGTTTAGCAGGGATTCAGCATCTGAGATAAACTCCTGAACCTATAACACATATACACTTGGACTATGCAGCTGTGGGATTTACTGTCCTTCTTGGTTACTTGTTTGGAAGGAGCTGACACTCAATTATGATAGTCCAGGCATAATAATAAAAAGGTAGCTTTAAACAATGTTACCCTTTTATTGCAATCAGTTACGTTCCAAGTACAACAGCCCTGAGCCCCACTTCAAAAAAATGACATAACCCTGAATTTTGCAATTGGGGGAAAAATGGTGTTCATAGACAGCAGTTAAATGCATTAGAACAGTAATTCCAAAGTTCAGCGCAGAGGGTGCTTACTGTGTGGTCTGTGTATGGATCCCAGTGCCCCAGTTCAATGATGGGGACACCGTGCTGTAAAACAGGCGCTGTCCTTCACATGAAATATAAAATAGAGGTCCTGACTTTCTGTTTACATAAAAAATTCATGGGCATCCTTCATAAAGAGATGCCCTGGCTTAATTTCCCACCACAATCTAGTCATCCCCTTTCTCTAATTGGCTAATAGTGACAAGTGAACATTGGCGAGTTCATTTTGCCATGAGTTCCCTGAAATCATAGTAATGTTTGCAATATTTGCCAAACTTGGCAAACTGCATTGAAGTCAAGGGGGAAGGACTAACTAAACTAGATTTGACTGGATTATAATGGTACAGTCATTATTAAATTGTCCCTTTGGCCTAGGGAAATGTCTGCCAACTATACCAGACTGATTATTGTGGTCAAAAAGGTTGACCTGAGCTGTGCGGCAGCAGTGCCAACCACCGTACCTCTGTGATATAAAAGTACACAGTCAGAGATGTATAATCATAGATTTTGTCAAAACAAAGCAGAAATGTTGAAATCATAGTCAAAAGTCAAAATAAGTATGTAGGTTTTTTTTTTAAGGCAGAAAATTCAAAGTGGTGTGTTATGATTGAAGCTGCTGGCTCGTTCTATTTTTTGAAGTCGCACTGAAGGCTCTCCAAACTATCTGTGCTGATGCTTTGCACCTCAAAAAGATAGAAACATGTAAATTGTAATAATCCTTTCATTATTATGATTATTTCTTAGAGTCTCCTGTGTTTGGGGTGGGGGATTCAGGCTTCTTCAAAGTTTTTTTTTTTTTTATCTGCACATGGCTCATTATTATGTATGTATGGGGCACACGCCTCCTTCTCTTATACTGACGTGGCACTCAAGATCGACCTGCACATTAGAGAAAAACTTTGAACATACTTTCTGATTAATGACTCATAGCATTTCATTTGTCAACTTGATTTATGGTTTTAGCATCTTGGTTCTGGTAACAACTTGTATTTGCTTTAGGTTTTAACATTTCTCAGTCAGACAGTTTTACTGTCTAGTATTTGATAAGGTCCGACCCATTTACAGCCATCTTCATAGTTGATCACAAACCCCATTGATGCCTAGCAATTCAAAGACGTCAGCTGCAGCTAAAAAAGTAGGTGAACCTACTCTTTGTCTAGCCAAATACTTTGCATACTTGCAATTGACACATTTAACATTTTAAAATCATAACTGTTTATTATAATACATTACAACTTCACAAGCAGAGGAACATGTTATTTATGCTGCATATGTTTCATTATTGTGGCCAAAAAGGTGTCCTGAGCTGTGTGGCAGCAGTGCAACCACTGCACCACCGTGCCTCTGTGAGATCAAAGAAGAAAGAACACAGTCAGAGATGCGTAATCTTATATTTCATCAAAACAAAACAGAAAAGCCAAAATCATAGTCAAAATTCTGAAAAAAACGTAGATCATTTAAAGGTAGAAAATTGAAAGTGGTGTGTCATATTGAAGCCAGGCAGTAGGCTGTGTAAACTGTGCTGATACTTTGAACTTTTTATTCTATCAAAAAGGTAGAAACATCTCGTAAATAGTAATATATCTTTTGCGATTATTATTATTTCATAGACTGTCCTCTGTTAGGGGGGTCAAGCTCCTTCAAGGTTTGCCATGTGCACTGTGCCACGTGGCTAGTTATTATGAACAAATATGGCACATACCTCCTTCTCTTATGTTGATGTGGAACTCCAAGGTCAACCTGTACATGCAGTTACAAACACAAATAACATGTCCCACAAAGTCTGTAATGCAAATGATTAGCATTATATACCCGGGTTAATGTTCCCATCAGTGTTGGCTGTTACTGCTCCGGAGGATGTTGCACTCACCTTGCAAAGCATTATGGGGCACTGGTATTAAAAAAAAAAGGGCTGAATCACCAGTAAATAATTTCGCAAACATGGGCGAACGTGAGCACAGCAAATTCACTGCGAAATTCTCTGATCAGCGCTATTGGCTAAATATCTAACTATAACATCTAATGTGTGGTGAACGTACTGGTGCAAAATGGCTGTCGTTGCATCATCCAAGTGGATGCTACACATTAGTGATGGTTGAAGTAACTCCCCACTCCCTATGTACTGCACTTTGAGTATTGAAAGTGCTATATAAATGTTAAGTACAGTGGTACCTCGGTATATGTCCGCTTTGGAATAAGTCCAACTTGGTATACGACCTTTGTTTGGAATACGACTCACGTGCTAGAACACTGCGCGCTACCCTTGTTTACCTCTCACGACTGCCCACGAGCGTCAGTACGGCAGTTGCTAGCATTCAGTGAGCAACCCGCGTGCCACCCTTGTTTTCCTCTTTCGAGACAAAGCCACAACTGCCCACGAGCATCAGTATGCCAGTTGCTAGCATTCAGTGAACAACGTGATTTTTCATGTGATTGTGTGTTTTTTCAAGTAAATTTGAATTGATTGTTGAAAAGTATTAAGGTGGCCTGCGTGTCCTGGACATGGCTGCTGCATACCGTATGTTGAGAACGACAGTAACTATGATTGTGAAAAACAAAGACGTTTTTTAAAAGTAAAGTGAGGTTAAATTTTCATTGATTTCATCTAATTGCTTTTGTATTTATGTATTTTAGTATTAAGCAGTGTTTAAATTATTTTATACAACCCCATCAATGTATAATATGCCAATAACAATAGGATATTTTTTAATGGGAATGGATTAATCATTTTCTCTTTATTTCTTTTTTTTTTTTTTTTTATTATTTTATTAATTTTATTACAATCAATACATAGCAATCACATTTTTACAAAAAAAAAAAAAAGAATTATGCTAAGAACAGATCGATCCCCACCCTTGAGAGAGAGAGCAAGCCAAACGGTGTAAAATTTAAGGCTTTTAAAAATACCTAAATCAACAAATTCTCTGTGCTTTATAAACATTTCAAAATATTACTGATTAGATCCTGCCATGTTTTGAAAAAAGTCTGCACAGATCCTCTAACTGAGTATTTGATTTTTTCCAATTTTAAATAATATAACACATCAGTTTCCCACTGACTTAAAAGAGGAGAGTTTGGGTTCTTCCAGTTTATCAGAATAAGTCTGCGTGCCAACAGTGTAGTGAATGCAATCACAATTTGTTTGTCTTTCTCCACTTTAAGACCCTCTGGAAGAACCCCAAACACAGCTGTTAATGGGTTAGGAGGGATTGTGAGTCCAAGACTGTCTGAGAGGTAATTAAAATTTTTGTCCAGAATAATGTTAATTTGGAGCAGGCCCAGAACATGTGACCTAGTGAGGCTGGGGCTTTTGCAGCGTTCACAGGTTGGATCATGCCCTGGAAACATTTTGGAGAGTTTTAGTCGAGACAGATGTGCTCGATATATAATTTTGAGTTGTATAATTGTATGCTTTGCATATGGAGCTTGAGTGAATTCTCTGCATTGCTACTTTCCACTCCTTTTCTGATATATTAATTGAGAGGTCATTTTCCCAGTGTCCTCTTGGATCTTTGAAAGGAAGGGATTGTAAAAGGATTTTATATATTGTAGAGATGGAGTCTAACTCCTTGAAATTGAGCAATAATTTTTCCAGCGTGGATGAGGGTGCAAGATGAGGAAAATCTGGAAGGTTCTGTTTAACAAAGTTCCTGATTTGAAGATAGTGAAAGAAATTTGTAGCTGGAATGTTAAATTTGGAATGTAATTGTTCATAGGATGCAAAGACGTTGTCTATATAAAGATCTCTAAGCAAGTTAATTCCAAATTTTTCCAGATATTAAAACTGCATATGTTTGTGAGGGTTGAAAGAGGTGGTTCTTTTGCAGGGTGCCACAGAAAGAAGCTTCTCCGTCTTAAAATGCTTTCTACATTGGTTCCAGATTCTAAGTGAGTGGAGCACAATTGGGTTATTAGTGTATTGCCGATAACGTGTGTTTATTGGAGCACAAAGCAAGGAATACAAAGAAGTACTGCAGGATTTTACTTCTATTGCGGTCCATGCCTGTGTATGTTCTTCTATTTGTGTCCAGGTTCTTATCGACTGTATATTTGCCCCCAGTAATAAAACTGGAAGTTAGGTAGAGCCATGCCGCCTTCTGCCTTTTGTCTTTGTAGGGTCGCTCTTTTGATGCGTGGATGTTTAGAATTCCAAATAAATGAGGTTATTGTTGAATCTAATTGCTTAAAAACGATTTATTAATGTATATTGGTATGTTTTGAAATAAAAAGGAGCTTAGGAAGAATATTCATCTTAACAGTGTTAATTCTTCCAGCTAGTGTGAGATGAAGGGTTGACCATCTATGCAAGTCTTGTTTAATTTTTTCCATGCAGACGACGAAATTTTGTTGATAAAGAGCTTTATGTTTACTTGTGATGTTTACCCGAGGTATTTAAACTGTTCTGCAATGATAAAAGGAAGGGTGTCTAATCTAATATTATATGCTTGCGAATTCACGGAAAGAGTACACTTTTATTCAGATTAATTCTGAGACCAGAGAGCTTTTGAAATTCTGTGAGTGCTGCTAAGACTGCAGGCACAGAATTTTCTGGGTCCGATATATACAGTACCATGTCATCTGCATATAATGAGATTTTCTGTTCCAGTCCTTCTCTGCTAATCCCCTTTATCTGATCAGTATTTCGACAATGTATTGCCAGTGGTTCAATGGCAATTGCAAACAGCAGTGGTGACAAAGGGCATCCTTGTCTTGTGCCACGTTCTAGTTTAAAGTAGTCTGAGCAAATGTTATTGATGCAAACTGAAGCTTCTGGGTTAGTATACAGTAATTTAATCCATGCACAAATGTTGGGCCAAACCCAAACTTCTCCAAAATAGTAAAAGGTATTTCCATTCAATCATGTCGAATGCTTTTTCTGCATCCAATGATAATAATATTTCTGGGGTGTTTGATTTAGTTGGTGAGTATATTACATTAAACAGGCGTCGAAGATTTGAAGATAAGTGTCGGCCCCTAATAAATCCAGTTTGGTCTTGTGATATTACTGAGGGAGCACTTTCTCCATCCTTCTAGCTATGATTTTAGAGAGTATTTTAACGTCGTTATTCAGAAGTGAAATTGGTCTGTATGATGCACATTGTAATAAGTCCTTATTTTGTTTTGGAAGACAGTGATTAGTGCTTGGCGAAAGGTTTGTGGAAGAGATTGGTTATCTCTGGCTTCTGTAAATGTTGCTAATAGGAGGGAGCTAGCTGAGCGGAGAATTTCTTGTAAAACTCTGCAGGGTAGCCATCAGGGCCTGCTGCTTTTCCACCTTGGAGTGACTTTATAGCATCCAGTAATTCTGATAATGACAGAGGTTTATCGAGCTCCTCCACACTAATAGCGTCAATTTGTGGTATCTGTAATTTATCCAGAAATGCATTAGATTGTATATTGTCTTCTTTAAACTCAGTAGTATATAGGGATTTATAGTAGTCTCTAAAAGTGTACATTATATTTTTGTGTTCGATGATTTTATCTCCATTCGTGTTAGTAATTACGAGATTGCGTTGCACATCTTGCTTGTGAATTTGTTGCGCTAAAAGCTTATTAGCTTTCTCTCCATGTTCATAATAATGATGTCTGGATTTGTAAATTAGTTGTTCGGTTTCTTTAGTTGTCAAGAGGTTTAATTCTGAATGTAGAGCCTGCCTCCTCTTATGTAGAGTCTCGCTTGGTAGTCTGGCATGTTCTTCATCTATTTTAGTAATTTCGCTTTTATCTCTGCTACTTTCTTCGCTCGGATTTATTTCTGTGGGAAAGATATGAGATAATCTGTCCTCTTAAGAAGGCCTTAAGAGTTTCCCAGAGTATTCCTGCAGAGATCTCAGGGGATGTATTTGTCTCTAGAAAGAATTCAATTTGTTTGGATATAAATTCAGTACAATTCTCGTCAGCTAATAGAAGCGGATTGAGACGCCATCTGCGGGTGAGTGTATGGGGCTTAGTAATTTCAGCTCCAAGATCATCGGAGCATGGTCTGAAATAACAATAGCATCGTATTTACAAGATTTAATCTTAGGCAAGAAGTTATTATCTATAAAGAAGTAATCAATCCTTGAGTAGCAATGATGTACTGGTGAGTAGAAAGAATATGTTCTTGAATTTGGGTTTAAAACCTCCAGGGATCTGATAAGTTGTGATCAGTTATAAACTTTGTAATTATCTTTGCGGTGTTAGTTGCGTTCCCCTGTGGAGGAAGTCTTATCTAAAAGTGGATTTAGAACACAATTAAAGTCCCCAGCCATTATAAGTTTATGAGTGTTCAGATTGGGAATGGATGCAAATAAATTTTGTATAAATTCCTTATCATCAACATTAGGTGCATAAACATTTATCAAAATCATTTTACAGTTAGATAAGTCTCCCATGACCATCACATATCTCCCTTCAGGATCCAATACTACATCTGATGCTACAAATGGTACTGTTCTATGTATGAGAATTCCCACCCCTCTAGTTTTCTTTGTGAAACTAGAATGGAACATTTGGCCAGTCCAGTCTTTTGCAGCCGGAACTGATCCTTACTTAGTAAGTGGGTTTCCTGTAAATATACTATTTTAGCATTTAGACCTGTTAGGTGAGAAAGTACTTTCTTTCTCTTTAATTCGTGATTCAGGCCTTTAACATTCCAGCTTACGAAGTTAACTGTCCCATCATGGAGACACTGATTCTGAGTTTTTGGTGTCATATTATAGTCTTAACTGGAAGTGAAATAGTTTAGGTCTTAATTTCCTATTCCCCCAAGAGTTGTTGCCATGCAGCTTATTATTACGTTGATAGTTATAATTATAAAGATTGAGATGATAGATTAGATATAGATCAAGCCTGCTCTCTTTCTCTTCCCCTTAACCCCCACCCTCCCTTTTTGCCTCCCCAGGTGAGGCTAAAACCCACTTCATGCAGTCCCAGTCCTCTGACATACCCAGAGACAGAGCACGTCCAAAGCACATCAAGCCCCCATGCAGTGGCGCTTTAAGGTTAAAAGATAGAGATATCTGTTACCAATATAGTCTTTAAAAGAGGAAAAAAAAAAAAAGAAAAGAATTTTGCACTTAATATATATACATATATATATATACATATACATACATACATATATACATATATATATATATACATACATATACATACATACATATACATATAATCTTCATCAATTTTAGTGCATTAAGATGATATCCCCAGATAATAAACCCAGGTGATGGTGTTAAAGATGTGTCCAAAACAAGCATAACAAGTCTTAATGCAGTAATAGCAATAACAGCAAACCAAGGGTATGATATTGAACAGTCTCATTTAGGGTACACATGAAATAATTAGAAAAGAAAAAAAGAGGAGGAAAACGTAATTAAGCACAATAAAACATAAACATTTAGCCCTAGTAATACTAAGTAATGATAAGTAATAAGTAAGTAATAATAATATAAGAATATGAGAATATATGCTGATAAAAAAAACCCGTATTTTAAAAACAAATAGATCAGACAGTAGATTATTAATCCTAGCTTTATCATTTACCGCCATGACTCACAATTATGTATCAGAATAGTCCCGGATCAGCTTTCTTAACTCATTTTCTGCCTCCTCCTTGCTAGCGAAAACATAGAAATGACCCTGCCATTCCACTTTCAGTTTTGCGGATACAGGAGGCCGTATTTGACATTGGCTTGCCGTAGCGCTGTTTAATATTATAGAAGGCGCGTTTATAGCTGTTGCTGGAGAGAAGTCAGGGAAGACGCGAATGTGGCAATCTTCATATATAATATCTTCCTTTTTTTTCCTGAGGAGTTCCATCACCTCTAACTTAAATGATAATCGTTCAAAATGAACTATAAAAGATCTTGGTCGGGTCTGACGGTGTTTGATCAGCGTGACGCGTAAGCCGCTGCTATCTCAGATTCTGCTTTAAAGTCGCCCCGATTATTTTAGAAAAAGTTCAGTTCGAATTTCACGGGTTTAAACTTTCGATTCTCCGGCAGGCCTTCAATTCTGACATTATACCTTCTATTCCCATCTTCTAAAGCAGCCAGTCTGTCTCCAAGTTTTTCTCCGAGTTTTTTACATTCCGAACTGACATTTACTGCTCTTTCCTCGGCACTGGCAGCTAGATGTTCGGCTATTTCGATCCGATTCGTGAATGTCTCACTAAGATGCTCCAATCGATCAGCAAGCGTGCTCAGTTTAACTGAGTTTTTCTCAATGCGCTCTTCGATTTTACCCAGCACCTGTCGAAGTTCAAGTTGTACCTCTTGGCGCAGCCTTTCATTTGCCTGTTGGATTTCCTGTTTTAATTCCTGTTTCAGTCTCTCAAGTGCCTTTGCCGTTGCTTTCTCATTAGCCTTCTCGCTTTTCTTTATATCTTGCCTGAGCTCAGCGAGCAACACTTTCAGTTCAGATAGCTGAAATGTGCCTTCTTGTGCCGTAGATGAAGCAGCAGACTCTGCTGAAGCCGGTGTCCCGCTGCTCCAGTCCCGCGTAATTGCGTAACTGAAGCCGCGGACCTCCCGGCCTTTTCCAGTTTCAGGTAATCCTCTCCAATCGGCGAGCTATCCACATCTGCACTCACGATCGCACCTTCGCTCCCCTTTTCGCTCTCAGCGGCGATGTAGCGGACCGTGGTCCCGAGGAGTCTGTACTTTCGCCCATCTGATCCAGGTCTGTCTCTGAGAGGCCGTATCTCGAACTAGGGCTTGCTGATCGCAGCTTGGATGTAGCTTTAGTCTTCGATTCTTTCGGACCCCCCTTCTTGTTGGCCATGTTTATATGTGTTTACATATACTGTAGCGGTCCCTCTCGGGTTGAATAAATACAGGATATCTCAGAATAATAAGCAAATAATATGAAAAATAGCACCACTGCTAGCGGAGCTCCACTTCAGACGTCCATCTCTCGCATCGGACGAGACCAACTCCCCTCTCTTTATTTCTTTATTTCTTATGGGAAAAATTTGATTGGTATACGTCCTGTTTGGTATAAGTCAAAGGTTCTGGAACAGATTAAGGATGTATACAGAGGTACCACTTTATTAATTAGTTATTAAATACTGGCAAAATTGAATGCTAAAGGGAATCAAATACTTCAGTGCCTGTTCACTAAAGTAATTGATCCCCTTTGGTATTCAGTTTGATCCTCTGTCTCTACTGCTTATTGCTAATCATTAAGATTTGGATAAAATTAATGGAACAACACTAAGAAAAAGATCAAAGTAAAAAAAAAATGAAATGGAAGAATTTAAAGCTATGGCACAGAATGTGCATATTTATGAATTTCTTGGAAATATTTGTATATTTTTTAACTAAACAACGTGATGCATTAAAAGTAAGAATGAGGTGCTGATTTTGCAAAATTTGAACAAAAACCTAAAGCAATGAGGCTCCCCCAGTCTAAATTTAAAAACTACTATAGCAGGCTGTGGAGTAATTCAGAGTTAGTATTTACTTTCAGTAAAAAGGCTATTAAACTTTCAGCCAATGAAGTAAGACAAGTTGTTAGTCATACTACGGCATTTATCTTGTAACTGATGCACGAAGCAAAGTGCACTCTAAATGCCTCCAGTACATGTTGTTTTTTCTGTTACTGACATTGATTTATACAATTTATATTATTTTTATATGTATGTTAAACTACCAAAAAAAAAACTAAATCAAGTATTGGTTGCTCATTATTTGCACAAAAGAATAACAATCAGAGTCCTGTAATGTGAGCTGATTTGTTTCGGTAATTGTCCTGCCTGGCAGGAATGTCTGTGACCAGAAGATGAAACATAGCCAATAAAATCAAGCCAAACTTTTGCACAGATCTGTCCTAATTTTAAAGTAAGCCCAACAGTCAAAGCCCAAGATCAACACACTAAAAGTCAAACAAAGAAATTCACTCACTTAACTCTAATGTTTTATCTGCAATTTCACATTCCCGAGAAGTGCATTGTGCCGACCATTATAGTGTTGAGTCACAGGTCAGCCTCTGAGACCACACCCCTGTCCAATGGGCCATAGCACCATGGAAACAAAGCCATAAAAAGGAAGTGCAAAACAAAAAATCATGTCAGAAAAGATTAAAAAATAATTTTGACAACCTTAAAACTAAATAAAAACGTTTTTAGATTTTAATTCTTTAGGAATTAAAATTCTAGAAATAAAGTTATGCATGACCAAAAGAAAAAAGGAGGAAAATTTAAATAAACATACTAATTATAGTAGTAATAGCATAAGATAAAACTATTTAGTTCAAAACTTTATATAGTAAATCTTTATTAATCATTATTAATCAGTATTTCAGGGCATGCATTACATACTACGCAAGATTATTAAGAAGTGGTTTCCAGAGGGTGATTATAAATATTTTAATGCTGGATTGACCATATACAAAATCAAGATCTTTCTCAATGTAAAAATAATTCTGAGTGGTCATAGCTTCAGGAACACACCAAGTCAGAAACATTAATACATATAAAACTGAAACAACCACAGAAATAATAAACAACATCCAAACCTGTGTGAGGAGGGTTAAAATCGGTGGTAGAAAGACATTAAAGAATCAAGAAAAGATCAAATAAAGGAGTAAGTACTAAATTTAGAAGAAAATAGCAAAGCTTGGCAGTAAAAGGATATGCAAGGTGGCATTAGAACTAGCAGTAAAAGAAATGTATATGAAAATTGTGACATATGTTTAAAACTGCAAAGATCCAGAAAGAAGGAACTAGTAAATAGTTTGACACAGAATGAACAAGAAAAAATCCTTACATAAATGAAAAGAATTTGGAAACTGTGAGGGAATTTGCTTAATATAGTCTACCTTGAAATACTCTGGGAGAACCAGATTGCTGAAAAATGTTAATCATGAAGGTTTAATTAGCTGATAGTACGAGGCCAACCGAGGGCAAATTAAAAGAGATTGGGAGAGTAGTACATGAATCCCTTGATACAGGACTCAATAAATGGAGTAAGTTAGGGAGCTGTCAAAATTTATTTTGAAGGTTAGCAGCTTGACATACACACTGCAGCAGACAAAATGACCACCAAAAATCAAAAGAGCTAAATCAAAGCTGGACTGCTGAGATGATTTGAAGTAGGAGGCAGACAAAAATAGCTGGAAAAAGTCACTTATGAATTTAGGGAAGAGTCAAGCAAAAAAAAGACCAAACTGGTCTTAAAGACTGTGACTGTAGAGTGTGAAGCAGTGTGGTGGATAAGAAAGCAGTTTACAGGAATACAAAATAAGCAAAATATAGGCAATAGCAGGAAAATAATTATGACAAAAAAGCAAAGATCATGAGAAAAACTGGAAAAAAACAAGCAGCAATAGAGGACAAGTACGGTAGAAGAAAAAGATTAATGGAAAGATATAGCTGAGATATCAAGTCAGTTCTATTGGTTAATTAAGTTGAATTGGTCACTCTGGTTGTTGGTGACATGCAAACTAATTTGTATTAATAAATTACAATAAGTTACTGGAAAAACATTTAACTAGGCAATATATTCACTTTTCCTTTCACCCTTAAGGCTAGTTATTGAAAACATAGGCTTGCACTGAATATATGAGGGATGATCAAAAAGTACAGAACCAAAACCTGAAAAGGATATTCTGCAGTTCTTAGAAGCTCAAAGATGCATTAATATATGTGACTTCTAAGTTTCTATCATTCGTGGTTTATATTGTATTTTTATGTTTTTATAAACAAGTCAACAAGAATACTGAAAACAGCAAACTCAGCAAATGTACACACACGTACAGGTAACCAATCAAACTTTTGGTTTGGAACTGTGTGTGGAGTAGGAAGGTTGTACTGTAGTAACAAAGTAAAAGTGTTTTTTTTTTTTATTTATTAACCGATTTGTTTCACATATTGTATGGGGTAAGAAGTTAGGTTCTGTTTATGCATTTCAGCTTAAAAAAATTAAATTGTAAATTTATAAAACTTTTTAGATTGTACTTTAAGCATATTATACCTGTTCTAACAATACACTGGTCAACAAGCATTTTGCTACTGGGAGTCTTTCACCTTTACTTGAAGAGGTTTCACTTGCTGACTCCAAATCTAAAAAACGTTTTCTTCCAGCATGTCCCGTTTTTTAGTTATGATGTTCCAGGTCTTGGACAACTAGAGTGACTGGACAGTAAAGGCAGATAAACATTTTGATAAATGCCGGTAATTCCACTAGGGATGCCATTGAGGTAAAAGAATTTGCCACACGTTACTAACAGCAGTGAGTTGTTTACCTTGTCATTATTCATTTTATTTAAAAATGATTAATTTTTAATTGGCTGAAAAAATATTTGTTACTGATTACCAAGTCTTATATGACTCCAAAGCATAATGATACAACTCAGACATGACTGTGCAGTAAGTAGATGTTTTCTGTTAAACCTAACATTGCATTTCGGGACATTTTGTTCGTTGGTTCACTATTACTTTGAAAATTTTGTCACAGCGATGGACAGAAACGGTGATGCTTTTCAACATTTCAGAAATAAGTTTGGTCTTGAGGAAATCGAAGCCAAAATTAAGGAAGGTGTTGTTGTTGTTCCTGAAATCCGTGAACTGATGCTTGACGATGAGTTCAAAAGGAAACTGAAGCCCACTGAATCAGCAGCATGGGAAGCATAAATTATATTTTTCTCAAACAATTAAAAAAAAAAAAACACTTTATTTTCCTTCCAGGCAACACTGGGTATTTCAGCTAGTGTAATATAAAATAGTTCTCTTTATAAACATACACAAAGTCAGTGTTTATCATGCGTAATCAGCTTGTTGTGTTTCTTTTTATGTAAGTTTAAATAGGTAGCCTTGGAATTTTTAACAATTTTATAACAATGCACCAATTTACTGGAAGATTTTCTTCTGAAAAGAAATAACTATGTTGCTGATAGAGAAAATACCTTCAAGGTTGTATTGAACATAAATGGAAGCAATAAAAAATAGAAAAAATAAAATAAGAAGGCTTCTTGGCAGATGATTTATTTTACAGTTTAGACTACATATCTCTCTATATTACACTCATGTGAAAAAGTATTTACACATTTTGTTTTTTCTCAGTGATATTTTAATATTGGAAACACTGGGTTACATCTGATGCTAAACTATGTTTTATATTGTAGCGACTAAGGACGGTGAGACACAATAAAAGTGCTGGAAAACTTGGTGCTCCAAAAATGCTGAGTTTATTAAACAAGAACTGGACAGAACAGCCATAAAAAATTCCCCAACCTGCTGTCTTTTTTTAGGGTCACTAGACACACCTCCTCCACACCCCCTTCCTTCCTGTCTCCTCCCTCCCCCTGCGCATGCACCTTTTTTCTTTCTATGTGGTTATAAAATGCGGAGCCTTCCCTAAACAGAGTAAACAGAAAACATTAATTGCAGTACGTTACATTGCCCCCCAGTCCCTCACCCCGAGGGATCACAAAATCCAATAAACGTCTTGGTAGCCTTCTTCTGCATCTGGGCCGTGGAGGAACATGTTCCTTAGTTCCAGATCCGCCATCACTATGCTCCCCTGAACTGGTGCTTTCAATTGGAATAGGGATGAAAGTCAATGGTGGGGCATCTTTGGCATCCATGTTTGAAGGAGAAACTAAATGGGCACCTAAATATGGTGCAAGCCGATCTCGATGAAGAACAAGTTTCTTCCCTTCTGGTGCAATTTGTACACGATAAACTACTTCCCCTAGGTGAGCAAGGATCTGACAGGGGCCTATCCATGGGCTATCCAGCTTTGGGCAATGCCCTCTTCGACAATGAGGGCGGTATACCCAGACCTATTCTCACTCTCAAAAGTGCCTTCCTTGGGCTCGGATGTCATAGTTGCGCCGTTGTCGCTCCCCTGCAGCCTTCAGCTGGTCCCTGGCAAAGGCATGGGCTTTCTCCAGTCTATCTTGCAAACGGCGGCTATATTCGGAACCTGGGCAAGGAAAGAGCGAATCAGGGGGAAAGCCATAAGCAAGGTCTGGGGGAGTCCTGATCTCCGATCCTAGCATCAAGAGTGCAGGTGTACATCCAGTAGACTCTTGGACAGCAGAACGGCATGCCATGAGAATAAGTCGTAATTGGTCATCCCAGTCCTTCTGACCCTGGGATGTGAAAAGTGCAAGTTGGATACCCAGAGTCCGATTAAACCATTCCACTAATCCATCGCTTTGTGGGTGTAAAGGGGTAGTCCGAGTCTTCTGGATCCCCAGCTGCTGACACATCTGCTGGAACACCCGGCACTCAAAGTTGTGCCCCTGATCAGAATGAAGTTCATTTGGATGCCAAAACGGCTAAAGAAACCCTCAAAAAGTGCCTGGGCAACAGTCACAGCCTCTTGATCAGGAAGGGTGTAAGCTTCTGGCCATTTTGTAAAGTAGTCCATTGCTACAAGAACATACCGGTTTCCCTTCTCTGACCTAGGAAAAGGGCCTAACACATCAACACCTACCTGTTCCATGGGAGCTCCCACCCGATGCTGCTGTAGGGGTGCATGGGACTGTCTGGGAGGGCCTTTCCGGGCTGTACATACATCATATCTCCTGCAGTGATCTTCTACATCCCTCCGGCAGTGACCCCAGTAGTATTTCTGTTGTATCCAGCATAAAGTTTTTCTTATGCCAAAATGCCCAGTTCCTGGGGCCCCATGGTGATCTTTGAGAACTTGCTCCCTGAGGGCTTTTGGAACCACCAGTTGCCACAGCAAATAACCTGTGGCAGGTACGCACCAGGACCACATTAGAATCCTATCCTGTAGAGCAAGAGTGACCCACTGTGCCCACAAGCCCTTCATTTCCATTATTTAGCCACCTCTGCCCAATTGGGTTTACGCTGGGTCTCTAACCACTGAATGATCAATTGTAGGGCTGGATCTTCTTTCTGTCGGCCCTCCCAATTTATAACCATGTCCATCAAATTTAAGGCTCGACACCCCGGACCTGTCTCACCTGCTCTTTCAGCATCCTGGGCTTCCTGATGATCTCAATGACCACAACCCTTGGCTGCACACGGCCTCTGGGACAGAGCATCTGCATTGCTGTGATGCTGTCCAGCTCGATATTCCACACAGAAATTGTATGCTTGAAGCTGCTCGATCCATTGGGCAACCTGTCCCTCAGGTTCTCGGAATGTCAGCAGCCATTGTAGAGCAGCATGATCCGTGCGGATGACAAATGGAAGCCCACATAGTAGATGTTTAAAATGCTGAACTGCAGAAACTTCAGCCAGGAGTTCCTGGCGAGTCACACAGTAGTTTCTTTCTACTTTTGACAATGACCGACTATAATAGGCCAACACCCTTTCACCATCAGGATGTGTATGGGAAAGTACTGCCCCTAAGCCCACATTACTTGCATCAGTGTCCAAGAGGAAGGGCAACTTCAGGTCAGGATGAGCTAAAACAGGAGCCTGGCTGAGGGCTCGTTTAAGGCTACAAAATGCCTCCTTACATTCCTCTGTCCAATGATAAGGCACATCTGTGTGCAAGAGATTATGTACAGGTGCTGCAATTGTGGCAAATCCTAGGATAAACCTGTGGTAATATTAGGCCAAGCCTAGGAATTCTTTAACTTGACAGTGGTCACTCAGTTCTGGCCACTGCTTCACAGCATTTACTTTTCCCCCCTCAGTGGCTATACCTTTGTGGATGATCTCATGACCCAAAAATAAAATTTTCTTTCACATCAGGTGGCATTTCTGTGGGTGAAGCTTTAGTCTTGCACTCTGTATCCTCTGTAAAACATCCTCTAGGGCTTTAAGTGCATCATCAAAAGTATTCCCATGTATCAAGAGATCGTCCAGGTACACAAAACACTGTGTAGGTGCAATCCCAGCAAGCACTCATTCAATCAAATGTTCAAAAGTCACAGGGGCATTGCATAGTCCAAAGGGCATGACCCGGAACTGCCACAAACCTCGCCCTATAGAGAAAGCAGTTTTAAGTCATGCCTGTGGGGTAAGAGCCACCTGTCAATACCCACTGCGAAAGTCCAATGAGGAGAACTAGGCAGACCCAGCAACCAGTTCAAGAGATTTATTAATCCGGGGTAGAGGATAGGACGGGATTCTGTTATTAGTTTAAGAGCCAGGCACTCAAAAGACAGAGGACAGTCAATTAAAATTCTTTTGATGTTTAAATCTACAATTACTGCAAGTCCACCGCCTTGTCTTGAGCTGCGAGGCTCTGTGTGGAAAGTGACTCCAGGAGGTGCCGCCTCCGTGAGAGACGTAAATTCATTCAGTTTTTGCCAAGTCTCCGTTAAACACAGTGTTTCAAGTTTGGTGTCAGTGATGAATTCTGACAGCACCAATGCTTTGCCATTAAGAGATCTCGAATTAAACAGTGCAATATTAGTTAATGAGGCTTCTTTTTGCGCAGAGCTGTGATTGGAGTTTATTTTCACATAATGTATATTTGGCACACTGACACTTCGATTTCAAGGGCAATGAGTAGGACGGTATATTCCTGAGCAAATGCCGCTGGTGGTCTTTCCATTCGCAGCCTGGTGGTGGTGGCGACCCAACCCGTGATGTATATATTTCGGGTGCCGCAAAATACTAGTGTCTTTTAGGATGTTCCAATCAGACCATTTGCTCTGGACAAACTGTTTAATATGAAGGAGTTTGTCATGAGAGTATTTTACCATGATAGTGAGTAATACTTATCTGATAGCAGTGGAGAAGCAGCACAGCGGAGCGGAGCCGGTAGGACAGGCAGGTGCGGTAGTGTAGATGAGCAGCGATAGCAAAGCAGCAGAAAGCATAGCAGGATGAGGTAACAGAATATGGAGGTTCCAACATACAACCATAAACAGTAACGCTGGGTATTACAAGCGTGATCACCCCGGAGCCACAAGCCAGGGTGGGTATGGACATCAGATCAGTTCTTAGTCATAGAGTACAGTAAAATGAATCGGGAGCAAACCAGCATAGCAGATATAATCAAGGAGACAGATCACCCCAAGGTCCTAGATTGCCTGGTACAAAGAAATGTTCATAGGTCTCATCCCGTGATCCATAGATTCAGTTGCTCCCAGTCAAAGTAGAGTTCATAAAATCTGTAAAAATTAAACCAAAAGCATACAATTCGAGTTATCTGCATCCACAAACTATACGTACAATAAAGGAAATAAAACAAGTGTAAGAAAGTGTAGGATTAAAGCGAATTTTGCGAAAAGTGTTGTTATCAGGGTGGAGTGGCAAAAGCATGCGTGTGACAGTGTCCCCTCTGAAAGTAGGGGACGCTGCACTTGCAGCACTGTGAGGATTATGTTTTGTGAATTCTTTAGTGACTTTAGTACCATCCAGCCATCCATGTTAAGGGTTAAGCCCAGAGATATATTGATGGTTGAGCCTATGATGTACTGGATAATGGACTCTCTGTGTGTCTCAAGGCCCATGTCTCTGATATTGATGTAAGCAACACCGGAGCAGCACAACTAACAGTCCTGTTCCATTTTTTCTTCACTCTGTACAACCCATACTATAAATATAGCACCATGTCATAACACTTACACAAAGTTTCTGATGATTCTGCACTTATGGGATTTATTAATAACAGGGTTGAGACAGAGTATAGGAGTCAGGTGCAGAAATAATTCTCTACAACTTAACATCAGCAAAACCAAGGAACTGGTTATTGAATTTCACTGCACCAAACAGCAAATATGCCCAGTCACTATTCAGGGAGTGGATGTAGAGATGGTGTGCTCCTACAAGTATTTGTGGTGCATATCAATGACAAGCTGGATTATTATTTAATAACACAGAGGGACTATACAGGAAGGGCAGATCAGAGGTTTTTTTTAAGAAACTGCATTCCTTTAATGTTGGTAGTGACATCCTTCCTGACAGCCAATGCAATTTTCTATGCTGAGGTGTGCTGGGCCAAAAACATCACTTCAAGAATGGCCCATTAATCAAGAAGCCGATTGAAAAGACAGGCTTAGTAAGGGATGCATTCTTCTCCCCCTGGATGTAGAAGAAAAGGAGGGAATGAATAAAAAAACTGAGGGTCATGAAAAACATTCTCACTCTGACACATTCACACTGAATAATTTCAACCAAAAAATATTCAGCAGAAGTGTGTCAAGAAATACTACTCTGGCTATTTTGTACCAGAGGCAGTATGATTCCTTAATGTTACCATGACTTTAATTTCTGAATTCTTCTTTAATTTTAGTTTTCTTTCTTTTTAGTCATTCTGGTGTGTGTTCAGATTATAGTCTATCTATCTATCTATCTATCTATCTATCTATCTATCTATCTATTGATCAAAAGAGCTACTGAAAAAAGCCAAATTTCTCCTATGGGGACAAAATGAAGTTCTATGTGTCTATTATAACATAATCACTTGTTTTGTTACAGAATATTTATAATGAGGGAACATTAGTCTTCTGTTTTGCTCCTAGGGGAGAAGTTAAATTAATGATCCCTTTTACACTAAATTAATGATCCACTTTAAAAATTGCCATGGGTACTGCACTGTAACTGTAGGTGAAATTGCATAAAAGCAACATGGGAATTACTGTTAATACTCTGATCTTGTGCTGGAGTTGATAAACAGTGCAAGTAAATCTTGATTGATTGTGCATGACATTGCAATTTTTCTTGTTTTTTCCTGTTTTATACTTATCAAAGCAAAACTGTTTATGAACAAAGCAGCACACATTTTACAAATATGTTCAGAACTTTTCTCTCAAACTTTACCAATGAAAAATTCTCAAAAATGAAAAATTTTTTGTATATTTCTAAGAATGTATATCCATGGCATTGTTAATACTATTATACAGTATTCATCTAGCCTTCCTTTTCTTCATTTGTTTTGAAGGGTGAAACTGGTTTAGGAACATAAACTACCAGACAAAAGAGGCTGAAGTCCTAGAACAAGTAGGTGTCCTCAAAAGTGGCCTGGAAGTGCTAGTTGGTCTCTAGATCTTTCTCCCCTATCCCTGAAAAAGGGTATTAACCCCCTAGGCCCAGTACTAGGTAGCTGGAATAGGTGTGGAATTTATACTCTATATTATGATTTTATTTCCTTTTAAAAATCTTTTTGGATCTTTTTCTGTTCATCAGGTTCAGTAGTTTTTTTGTCCTTTTTTTTGACTGTTATTTTTTCTGTTGGCTACATTGGTTACATTTATGTTCATCTTCAGTTTGATTTTAGTAGTGTTGAAAATACATTCACATATTCCTGCATCTCCATTTATGTTTACCCATTTGTGCCTTTTGTTTACATTTCCATGGTGTATCTACCCTGGGACGATTGGGAGTTATCCTTTATTCCTAATTGTCTGAGATTACAGCTTGAACACACAAACTTCTTTCGCTTTAAACCTGGCTAGGTTTCAACTTCTGGTCCCTTATTCCATTCATTCTGGTACACATCATAGTGGGGAGAATGTTCTTGATAGCACTCATTTTTGTTCCTGATTTGTTTTTATATGCAGTCTTTTTCCTCGGTTAAGTAAAATGTTATATTTATTTGTATACTGTTTATTCACATGCATGATATTTTTAATTTTCCACTGCATTTCTAATGTGTTTTAGGAAATTCTCATTCCACTATTTTGAATAGAGTAGGCAACTGTTAGTATCATAGATCCAGATTAACTAGGGGATCCTCCATATTCACCATGATTTCTGTAGTCCTACAGGAGCAGTAGCTACCATCACTGGTTGAAATGGAGGCAGAATTCTTGCATAGAGACATCTTGGAGGAGAGGGCTTTCCTCCATGGGCAGCAACAGGAAGAGCAGTTTATCACCAGTGGCTGTCTGATTCAAATATATTTTGTAGTAAAAATCATCTCACAGAATGTGTGAGACCTTTTGTTCCAACTTCAGAACTATTCTGGACCAAACCATTTACCAGTATTTTTGTCAGTTTCTGAGTTACGTCCCTTTAAATGTCAGGCCAGTCTTGATCTATCATGACTTTGTTTGCACTGTCAACAACAGTGTTTTCATCACAGCTAAACAGATTATCTTGAGGAGAGCAGCCAGCAGCAAGGAGTTGATGCTTCCCTGCTGCATGGCCCATGTTGAAGTTTTTTTTATAAGTCACTTCAAAATAACAGCCCTTTTTCTTTGCTTCAGCGTCCCTCCACTATCATTATTTGTTGGTGTTTCACCTGTATTTGCAGCAGTTGTACCTGGTCGACTAAGTGTGAGTTCTGCTATGGTGGGCATGTTTGGTGACTCTGTCATTTTTCCCCATTAAATCTTGCCTACTACACCACTTTAAAAGGGTAGGATAATAGATGTGTTAGGGCTTCAGCCAGAAAACTCTTTAATTGGTAATGTTAGAGCCAATCTTAGAAAGTCAAAGCTTTGAGTTAAACTCATATTAGAATTTGCTTAATTTGAATAGAATATACATTTCTTTCATAGTCATAGACAATGGTATTGTCTTTTCCCTCATAAGTTAGCAAAGATAGAATTTTCTTGCTATAACTTAGATACAGTGTTGTTAATTGTGTCAGTTGTTGTATAGAATAGGTCCCAATACACAGGGACTTAAAAGAGTCATTTTCAACTTTCAACTTAGAAATTGGATAAGAATACAGTTTTTTCACCGTTTTGAAATGTTTCATAAACACTTTGAAGTGATTTTTAACGATTTGAAATGTAACCAGATTTAAGCTTTGAACAAAACTTTTCTTAAGAACTGTGGAATCATTTCAGCATGTCAGGCTTTTGTTGAAACCCATTTTTAATGCTAGAGCTGCTGAACTTTGGTAATTTTGGGAAAATACAACTACAGGTATATTGTTAATGTCGAAAAGTTGTCATATCAAAAATGTGCAGCCAAAAATGAGGTTCTAACAAAATATCCTTTATAGCATTTATTAGTTGTCACATTTCACAATATATTTTTTTACATGTTTATTTATTTAATTTTGTCTGAAATATTCCTCTATAGGGTAGCACTGCTGCCTCGCACTAAAGAGACCCAGGTTCACTTCCCGGGTCATCCCTTCGTGGAGTTTGCATGTTCTCCCCGTGTCTGCATGGGTTTCCTCTGGGTACTCCAGTTTCCTCCCACAGTCCAAGGACATGCAGGTTAGGTGCATTGGCAATCCTAAATTGTCCCTGGTGTGTACTTGGTGTGTGGGTGTGTGTGTGCCCAGTGGTGGGCTGGCGCCCTGCCCAGGGTTTGTTTCCTGCCTTGCGCCCTGTGTTGGCTGGTATTGGCTCCAGCGAACCCCCGTAACCCTGTAATTAAGATATAGAGGCTTGGATGATGGATGGATATTTCTCTATAATCCCTATAATTTATGCCTTGGAAACCTTTAAAGACATCTATGGTCAACGCAAGGGAGAAAGAATCTCTAAATAAAAATATCAGGATAAGTTTAGGAGTTACTAATATGATTGGAGGATTTACCCTATAATCTGATACTGTGCCCACAGTGGAACTTTATGGATATCCCTGGATGACCATCCAAAATTCTGAAAAGTATAATAAGAAATAAATGAAGAATTCTTATGTTTTTTAATTGGCAAATGGAAAAATAGATAAAACCAAAGCATGTGAAATTACTTATTAGACTTTCAAAAAGCAATTAATATATTTCTATACCAAGAATAATTTTGAAACTAATGTCTTAGCATCAAACAAAAGTGGATTTAAACCTAACCAGGCAACAAAACAATTCAAAAAGGCCTGGACAAACTTTGAAATTTGCTAAACACTGGAACAATAGATTTCACGTAGAACATTGCAAGTTATTACACATAGAGACAAGGAAAGTTAATTATAAATATAATATGGGAAATGTAGTCTTATAGGAAGCAACCTCTAAAAAAGCATTTAGTAGTTTATGTTACATAATATTCTCTGTGTCAAATCATTCTGCCAAAACAAATTAAAAAGGCAAATAGAATGTTATACTATAAAAACTTAAATTTAAATCAAGCGATTCTATGCTTAATCTGTATAATACTTTAGTGTGACAGCATCTGGAGAATTGTGTGCATTTCTGGTCACAGTACTATAAAAACAGTACAGTAGCCCTAGAAGGTTTGCAGACAAGAGGCCAACGAAGTGCATTCCTACGTAAAGAACGTGCACCACTGTGACAGGCTGAGGAAGGTCAACCTTTTTAACCTGGAGCAAAGAAAAGCAGGTCATCAATAAAGTTGACCCAGCAGGATTCTATCAATGAAACAGACACATACGGAAATTATAGGTAAGTATATTTATTACTGAGGCCAGGATGCAGTTTTTCACACAAAGAATCATGGAAATCTGGAACAAGCTACAGAGTCATTCATTTGAAGGGGCAGCTTTTATATTTTTCCTAACTTTAGTAGTTTCTTTGTTAATTCTTTTTTTTAAATGTGTTATCTTATATTAATCATTTTGGTAGTTAAATTATTTCGGACTTGATTTCTGTCAATAATGTAATTACATGTTTAATTGTTTGTGATGTTTGTAGGACATATCTCTTAAATATGTTTGGCAATTTCCAAGTCAAAGCTCAAAATCATGCTATACATTCATTTGATACTTGAAATTGTGTTGTAAAGTGAAGTATGTTTAATAATTTAAAAAAATTCTAGTCTGTATTAGCATTATAAAATGTAAGTTATGGGGCAAAGGGTCCAAACATGAAAACAAAAGGCAAAAACCTACTGAATTCTTCTGTTTTTAAGTCGAGAGTGTTACTGAGTATTGATGTGAGTTTGAGATTACACATATATTGCAAAACAGCGTATCCATGCAATTTTAGGAAGGAAAAAAAGTAAAAAGCAAAAAAGCTTGTGTTAGATTCAGCCATTTTAGAAGGATACAGCAGTGAACTTCAACTCCCTGATTGTCTACCTCCGTGACAACCTTTCAGCCCAATGTGCATGATTTGACTTTGAAATGTTGTCTCTGAGTGCTGTTGTTAATGCCATTGAATGTTGATGCCTAAATGTAAATGTCTGCCTCCATTTTGTAGACAATTAGACAATAATCACTAAAAAAAATTGACACACTGACAATCACTTACAGTCTTGCACTATGTGTGCTAAAAATAATATTTTATATATACATTGGGGTGAAGTAAATGTCTACTACAAAGAAACAGTGAAACTTACTAATGACATTTATTTAATCAAAAATATTGTCATCAGTTATTTTATTACCATAATTGCAGCAAGCACTATTAATTTCAAATTGGATTGTGGTGCTTCATTGTGGTATGGCTCTATCGCATTATCATTTTCTCTGTATTTTTTTTTTATTGCATGTGTGTACCACACGCCACAGAAAGGGGATAGAGTGTGATACAGTGAACTTAATATCGACATGCAGGTGGCCTTGGCTGTTTCAAAAAATGTAAGAAAAAAATGAAAAAATGCAATGCAGTGGATCAGTGAATCAGTTCAGCTCAGATTTAATGTTATGTACATAGTACAATGAAACTATTTTATCAGCACACTTCACCATCAAACACCACACAGCCCACATCACTTGCACTTTATTGCAGTTCATATCAGGTACTCCACCTGAAGCTAAGCATGTTTGGGCCTGGCTAGGTAAACCAACCAGGAGAAGCTTGGACTGCTGCTGGAAGAGGCCAGCAAAGGGCAATTATCCCAATGCCCCAGTGCAGTGACCATAACTGGAGGCGCCCTTCAGATGAGGCATAAAATCAAGGTCCTGACTCTCTGTGGTCATAAAGATCCCTGGAAATACTTCGTAAAGATTAGGGTGTATCCCGATGTTCTGCCTAAATTACCAACCTCAGCCTAGTCACTTTTCCCCCTAATCATCCACTGTCTCTAATTGTCTAACTATCTCCCACCCCTTCACTACTTAACAGCTTAATGTGTAGTGAGCATACTAACAGAAAAAAATGGATGCCATCGCATCTTCTAGGTAGTAATAGTGCACATTAGTGGTGGTTTAAGTGTTTCCCCACTTACTATGTAAAGCACTTCTAGTAGTGTGAAAAGTGCTATTTTGATGTAAAGAATTATTATTATTATTATTAAGTTTCATTCTGTAAGCTATTTAAAACAACAATACAGGATGTAATAGTCTAAAGTAGGCAATAGTAAAAAAAAAAGAAGTAAAACGTAACACTAGCAGATTATGCACAATAGAAAAAATAAGAAAATAATCATGTTGACATTTTAGTGGTCATGTAGGATAAAAATTAATTCTTTGAGAAGAGTTTAAATAAAAGTCTATGAAGAGAAGCATTTGTTCATTTGTAAATTGCAATTAAAAATAATAGTCTACAACGACAAATATTTTTGCTCACAAATGAAGACTAGTAGTCATGTCTGATTCTATAAAAATGTTTGATTTTGTACATTGACATTTTTATATTTTCTTTAAACAGTGCATAACAAGAAATGTAAATTAAAATGCATTAACATCGTTATCGCCTTATAATATCCATTACTGAATTAGTTAAATAACCAGATTGCTAAATACAGAGAAAGATAAAAGAAACATAAAACGCCACAGCAATATCTGTGAACTTTTTAATCCTTTCCAGTCCATGCATAATGTGAGTGGCAACTGTCCCAATCAACTTAACATGGTGTGTTAACTTCAAATAAAATTCACCATCTGAAAATTAAGAAACTGTGAAATTTTGTCAAAGTGATTTTCTAGAAAATGACATCAACAGTTTCTAACAAAGTGTACATCCAAAGCAGAGCTAACTTTTGTAATCTTTCTCTGCCAATGATATGGGTATTAAATGTTTCTCCAAATAAATCATGCCCTTTAAAATCAAATCTGCAATTTGTTTAGAGCTTCAGGGCCTTTTTTGCATTTTAAAATTCACTTGCACCGTAATTCACTAAACTTGAAGCTATTTCATCATTCTGCGGTGGGCTGGTGCCCTGACCGGGGTTTGTTTCCAGCCTTGCGCCCTGTGTTGGCTGGGATTGGCTCCAGCAGACCCCCGTGACCCTGTAGTTAGGATATAATGGGTTGGATAATGGATGGATGGATGGATATTTCATCATTATTTATACCATCTTCACAAACTGTACTTCACAGTGTGTAGATTTTGTCCTCTTTTTCTCTGGCACCCACCCTCATTCTGTTAGAATGTCACTGCAAACATAGTTGTCACTTTGCTTGCTTAGTAGGTGTTAATCTAAATAATTGTTAAATTTGTAATGAGACAAAAGGCCAAGAAAAAGGTTCTGGGGCAACCGAAGGCAAACCCTGTATAAGTGTGGAACTATACAAATATTGAGATATGAATTCTCAAGATGTTCTGGCTCTGAGATGGCTTCAGTCCCTTTTTTGAGGAAGGGGTGGGCCCAGGGGGGTCCGACCCTGGAAGTGACATCAGAGTGGGAGAGGTGTCAATCTTCTTTTCTGCAGAGGGAGAAGGAGAAGAGAAAGAGTTATTAGACAGTGCCCTCTCATGCCTCAGTGGTAAATCACACTTACCTAAGCTCTTAGGTTGCTCCGCAAGCACATGCAGGTGACAGTACCTCCCCCTCATCCCAGATCGCCGTGAGGTTGTGGACCCGAGACAGTGCATCAGCGCTGGTGTGGAGAGAACCCTGCCGATGTTGAACTTTAAACTGGAAAGGCTGCAGATCAAGAAATCAACTACTGACACAAGGGTTTGACTCCCTGTGCAGGGCCATCAACTGCAAAGGGACATGAAACGTCACAAGAGTGAACTCCCATCCCAGGAGGTAATACCTGAGTTGGATACCTGATTTGGATAATGGCCTATTTGATTGCCAGAGCCTCCTGCTCAAATGTGTTTTTTTGATCCCGCAATTTCTGGCTAAGGTACATAATGTGGTGTTCAACACCATCAATGCTTTGGCTGAACATGGCACTCAGTCCTGTG
Source organism: Polypterus senegalus (assembly GCF_016835505.1). Classification (NCBI taxonomy): domain Eukaryota; kingdom Metazoa; phylum Chordata; class Cladistia; order Polypteriformes; family Polypteridae; genus Polypterus; species Polypterus senegalus. The sequence goes on along the minus strand of NC_053156.1, from coordinate 204,812,078 downwards.
TCTGAAGCATCGGTCTGTAAGATAAAAAGAAATGAAAAATCAAGGGATATTAACACAGGTGTTGAAGTGAGGGTGTTTTTTAGTTCACAGAATACAGCTCCTGACTTCTCATCCAAAACCACCGAATTATGGGCCCACTCGGAGAATCCCAACTCCCATTGTCATAGCAGTATAAATCTGTGAGCTACAATAGAGACATTGCTGCTAGAGTCAGTAAATGCTGAAATTTTAAACCTGTTCACAACCACCACCTCGTCTCTCAGAAATGACAATGGGTGCACTAAACAACAGTACCTTTCTCCTTTGGCCCAACTGCAGTCTATGGGCTCATTAAAATGGGGACATTTGGGGATTGTAACAGCACGGTGATGTGGGCAGCTTCTCCCTCGGATATGTCTTAGGGCCAGTATTGCACTGGGAGGGCTCCCCTGTAGCAACCATTCCTTGCTGTGATTTTTGCCGATCTGTGCACCTCTCTGATCATTCAACTTGAGAGGCAGCATGGTGTTGTTTGAGGGCTGAGATCAAGGCATCCATTGACTTATATTCTTACCTCTGGACTGTTCAGGCTAGATGTTCTGAGGGGGCAGAATGAGGCAGTCTCAGGTGACCAATACTGTGATGTCCTTTGCGGAGTTGTCCTCTGTTTTTAACCACCGACCTACACGGCCCCAGATTTTGTAAGCTTGGGCAGATGCAGTTTTTTTCAGGATCAAAAGTCCACTCATGACAAGCCCTAGCCTGCTGGTCCAGAGTGATGCCATATCTCAATAGCACCTTGACCTTAAGTTTGTCATAATCACTGGCTGCCTCTGGACCCTGTAGAAAAGGTACTATTACATGTGCCCACTCGGCACAATCCCAGTAATGATGCACAGCTGTACTCTTGAAAATTCTGAAGTATGTTTCAATGTCATCATCTGAGTGTAGGGGTATAAGTATCTATGATGGTCATATCCCCAACTCCTGGTGGAGGGCTGTGCAAGCCAAATCATGTATCTCTGCCTCGGCAATTTGGCTCTGTTGTTGCCCCACCTGGAATTTCAAGGTTTAGAACTCAGCCATCAACTGTTGCATAAACTCCGCAATTTCTTGTGCCTTGCTCATAGTTTTGGATTCACCATAAAATAATCCTATCGACTACACCACTGTAAATAGACAAAAGGCACAAGATAAAGGGTCTGGGGCACCCAAAGGCAAATGCCGTATATTAAGGTATGCAAAAGGTATAAAAAGAAAACATGTGGTACTACACAAATAGATGAGATATAAATTCTCAAGACGTTCTGGCTTCCCTGTTGGTCCCTTTTTTCAGAAATTCTGGGAGGAAGGGATATACCCCATGGTATATAAACTTGCCAAACTTCCTTTCTGCAGAGGGAGAAGGAGAAGAGAGAGTGTTATTGGACAGTGCCCCCTCATGGCTTGGTCACAAGCATCACATTTCCTAAGCCTTTAGGCTTGATAATTTCACTAATTTCATAGATTAGCTTTGCGGCATTCTTTATTATCAGTTACAATAAATGCTTAACTTTGTGTGTTTAACTGTCAGTAATCTGAAGCGACTGTTTTACTAAAGAATCATACGAAATTTGAAATAGTATGGAACTGAAAATATGCAACATGAAGCAACCAGAGCAAAATTATATTATTTTGGCAACTTTAAATAAAATCACTTCCTGAAAAAATGTGATTTGCTCACTTGATTATACTTGCAGTATAAAGGTAAAGGTTTGCCATTTATCGTTGTTAAAATAAGCTTGCTGAACTGGCCTATACATGGAGTTAGACATGTCCTCGGTATGTCTTTAGTAGTAAAGACAGAAATATTTTTAAATAGGGATCAGAAATGTAAGTCTAAACCAAGAAAAAATTAGCAATCAGTCTTATCTATTACCACAGCTTAATCATAAAACAAAAAACATCGTTGAGTAAACTAACACGTTAACTCTGTATTATTTCAGAAAGGCAAAACAAATGTATAGCAAAGCACACCACATGTAAAATATTTTTATTCAATTTCCCATAGTCACCAAGAGCATCATCCCAAATCTTTATACCTGTACAGTCTATTCAGTGAGTGTGTTTATATGTACACACAAAACCAGAATAAGGTGAATAACTTAGTTAAGGCAGAAACCTAGTTTCTTAAAAGAATTTGTTAAATGTGTGTGACCACATATGGAGTTCTCCTTTGGCAAAATGCTTTAATTTCATAAAAACACACTAAAAAGAGATTAAATATCATCACTGGCTGCCATGAATCCAAAAACAAGACTTTGTATCCTGAGATTGCTGCTGCTTAGTTTAGCACTGTATGTTCAGCTCATAAACATAAATTCAATAATTTCTGAAGAATTGAGACAGACTGTTCCAACCAGGAGAAGAAATAATGCAATCGCCCAAGTATTTACTTTAGCAAATGTATCTTTTTGAACATCTCTATTACTTTCTTTCCGTAGATGCTAGATACGTATGTGAAACACATACATGGGCTAAGAGAAATCCTTAGCCTACACTATGTACAGAATCCTTTAATGCAAACTTGATTAAGGATATACATTGCCACATATCTCTTGAAGTGTCTTGCGGGTTAACCTTGTTTCTGAGATCAATATCCTGTTTTTTCTAACCGGAATATGGGTAATCAAGGCATTTTTGAAAATGGGTCTCTGTGAATAACCAAGCTCTTAAAGCACATGTAAACGCACTAAGTGACATCACGGTTGTGACCTGCGTTTATCCTACATAGCAAGATGTCTAGCAACTGTACACAAGTTAAGTTCAAGATGGCGATGGCCACAAGAAACAGAATCGGGTTGAGGTAAGAAGTTTAAATAAACAAGCATAATATAACACATTTAAAAAGCAGAATAGGATTCGGTACATGCCAAAACCTTTGCTGCAAAAAAAGACATTTCAAAGAAGTGAATATTTAAACAGAAAAATAATGTAACGAACACCAAATCAGAAAAGTCCTTTGTTGTGCCTATGAACATCAATTGTTGCAAACCACACTGTCCCATTTGAATAGAAAAGAACCAAATACATCAGTCTTATGTTTAATTTTATATAATCAGAAAACAAATTCTTCAGTGCTGGAAGGAACATTTTGGACCAACATAAGGCAGAAATGATGACAAAGAGACGATTTGAAAATACGTGGTTGCTTCTTTGTCACGTCCCTTACAAGTGTGCAATTTTCTTTCCTTTTCCATCTTTCCTTTGTTAAACTTTGAACAGTTTTATAATTAAATAAAAAAAAGCTGTAGCTACTAGAGCACCAGTCTTTTTTTGAAACCTCTTAATTTAAACTTATAAAATACAAGCAGTAAGCAGCATTAAGTGGAGTCATCTTTTGATAATGTTGGGGATGCATATGAAGTTTCCTTGACTGCACAACTAAGAGAGTTTCAGCAAGTACTCTTCAATTTGTCAATGGCCTCAGGAAGACACATGGATATTCCCCCAGTTTACTATATTTCTATTATCACACAGATAGCAAACTATATATTCTATTTCAGCTTCAAATGAGATATTACTTTGTGTAAATTACCTGCATCATTGCATTGAGTGAAAGGATACATATATTTAAAATGTATTGAAGTCCAATACATAATATGTAAGTGCATATTTTTTTTGTCCTTGACTTTTCTTGACAAACATTTTTCAGGCAAAGAAGACAGGAGTTTCAAGGTAAGGTAGTTATACTCAATGATTCTGGTTCCTGATTTTAATTAGCACATGCAAATAAGAATATCACTTTACGTTTCACTGTAAATGGGATATTTTAGCACCCATGCATTTGCCTTCTCCCCCAGTCTGTCACTGTAAGTCAGTAGATGTTGAGGTCTGCATCAAAATTACCAAGGCTCTCAAATAGTAGAAATTCAATTTTTGAGGGCCCTGTGACGATGTGGACTCTGGCTCCACTCTCCCATCTGATATTTGGAAGCCCTTGAACCCAACACCGTCGGTAATGTCACCGCTGAGCTAGTCAGTGAAGGCAACAATTGAGCAAGGGGATGGTAAAAAGTGCTTTTATTAAAACAGTCAACAAAGCAAAGTGTTCACATAAAGTGCAGTGCTTTCAATAATCTTCATCAAATAAATAATCCAGTAAAAGAAAACGTGGAGGTTAAAATCAATAAATAGAAAAAAAATCAATCCTTTAAAACCAGAGGTTAAAATGTTCCTTAGGAAGCAGTTTTTAAAAACAACAACAACAAGCCCGGTGCATCTTCTGTGCTAGCGTCTCACCTGCTTATCCCGCTTGGGCTTAGCAGCAGGCGAGACACTCTCTGCAGCTGCCCTCTTCAACACACACACACACGAGACTGGAGACCTCCTGATCCCTGGCTTCGGTCTGGCACTCATCCCAGTCCCGAGACTTGGTTTCCACCAACGGCCAGGTCGCCCACATTGGGGACTCCACCACCAAGCCTCCCGACTCCCGCTGCCTGTCCTGTCTTCTGTGGCCAGTCGCCTTCACCTGGTCACTCCTGCTACCTGCTCGCTCAGCGGGAGCAACATCAATTACAACCCCTGGGTGTAGGCCTAACATCCAGGCCCTCACAGCTGCCCACGAGCGCTCGTTCACTCGCTCTCCACACACTCCGTGTGTCTCTCTCTTGCACCAACCTGCTTCCTCGCTTACTCCCTGTAACCTCCGTCCTTTTCGTTCCATTTTTCATCCTTCTCTATTAGACTTGCGCTTCTTTTTATATAGCGAGGGGCCATAGCAGCTGCAGCACATTAGCCACGGGAACAATCACGGATGTGGGCAGTTCCTCACTTGTGCACTCGGTGAGAAACAGCCACACCACAGATCACCCCGTGGCTTGCTACAACCACTACGCCCCCTCACGAAACCGCGAGCGCGGTGATTATCTATTTAAAAACTGGCCCTTACTGAGAGCGCTGTGGACCCACTATACCACAGACCCCTGTTCCAATACGTTAGGAAGCCATATAATATTCTCCATATAAGATGCAAATGCCTTCAACAACTCCTTGTCACTTCATTAAGAAATGTATAATATTACTTTGTATCAGAATGCTCAGGCATGAAAAAAATACACCATAAAAATTTCAGTACTTAGTTTTAAAAAGCAGATATAGCATTAACAAAACTTATTATCTTATTCATAATATGAACTATTTTTCTGTTTGTTTTATTTAAATATAATAAGCTAGGTATAATAATTAGTAATATAATACAATTAATAGATGCAACTAATCTCTAGTTTAAATTACTAACAATGTTTTATTACAACTATCCTCTTAGTCTTACTGTCAAGATACATAGGATATGATTTTAATACTAATAATACTACTACCATTTGAATGTAGTCTATGGCTGGGTGTTTTTCCAATAAATGCCTACCTTAACAGTTCTTTAAATATGCTACACTGCATATTCAGAAAAAGTGTTCCTGCTTCCTGGAGATCCTCATCATTCTTTTAGAGAATGCTACAATATCAGTATTATCTATGGTCAAGAAACTTGACCACCCCTTGGATGAACTAGAGTAAAAATCAGGGCTATTTCGAGAATTTTTGGAGACCTGCGTGGTAAGCCTGAAGTCTTCAAATACTATCTTCTCTGTGTGAGTTGGGGTCTCTTCATCAGCTGCAGGGCTACTTGGGCTACTTATTTATATCACTTATGCCAAGAAATGTTCCTGTCCTATAGCCTAAAGTAAACAAAAAATCTTTATTTACCTACTCCTTCCTCTTTGCTCTCAATACAGTTGGTTATATTCTTACTACTTATGCCATCAACCTTCTTGTTTAGACTTTTGTTCTTTACAGTTTTGTCTTCTGAAACTTTCTACTGGTAGGACTGAGCTTCTCCAGAATGCTGATATATTCTGTATTTTGTTACACCAACACTGCATTTTTTTAGCCTTTTCAGCTGACTGCCTATTACTATAAGGATCCAGTTAAAAGTTTTGGTTCTAACCTACAGTACCTGCACAGGTCTGGTCTTCACTAATTCCTGCATGTGTTTTTTTTATAGTTGTTACTCAAAGAGGTTAATGCTCTGCTTTGGACTGTCTATTAACTGTGTCTCTTCTTTTCAGATATATTACAAAAAGTAAACAGTTGCTCTGTTCTTGCTCCATTTCTGTGGTTTGAACTTCACTTGACCATCCAAATTTGCTGATGTATACTGACATTTAAATACCTCCTGAAGATCCACTTCTTCGCGTCACTTTACAATTCCTTTTCAACCACTCAGCTCTGCATACCAAAACTACAGCTTTACCTTGCACTAGCTTTTTCCTATAAAGCTAATAATTTTTTATTTTATGCTAAAATGTTGTTAACTATCATAATAATGATAATAATGGTGATGATGTTGCACACTGTGACACTTTGCTAAACAATAATAATTACAATTGAAATAATGATTTCAAAACACTGAAAAGAAGGTCCAGTTTAAATAACACAATTTACAACAGAAATCTTACACATTAGAAATTGTAAAAAGAGTTTAAAAACAATAATTTTGTCCTGCTCCATGGGTCATCATTTATTTAAAGAAGTTAACAGTTTTCTTCCTTATTAAGAAAAATATTTTAGAAAAAGCGATTAAACTGATTATGTTCAGCAGTTGGATTTTAATTTTATCAGTTCTTATTCCAAGCAATTGAAAACAAGAGTGGTGCCTCTGGACATAATCTGAGACATTCATTGTAAGCTCAAATACAAACAGAAATTGTCTGGATCCTATCAAAAGATAAACATTTAGTTTGAAAGTAATAATTTAATTTGATGCAATCAGTGCAATAAAGATTATGTGTAGCCTGGGGTTAAATCTGAACTCATGGTTTAAAATGAGGGACAGCACACACTACTTTAATCTGCCTGCTTGAGCTAAAGCATTAGTAAAAAATATGCTCAATTAATTCCTTTGCTGAGTATAGCTCTAATCTAATTGTGGATATAGAATTTCTTAACATTTTATACTGCATATTATGCTTTGCCTGTCAAAAAGTAATTTTACATCGATGAAGATTTATAATTGCTAGAAAATTTAGTCTTTGGCTTGTTTTCTTCTGCAAGTTAATTAAAAAATCACCAGCATAGAGTCAAGTTCATAGCTTTTATTTTGTTCATATGTTATAGAAAATATGTGATTTTTCAGCATGTATACATAAGACTAGCAGTGTTATCCAGCATTACCTGGAAAATGTCATAAAAAAATTGGTTTCAATTATAATACCTTCAGTTAATCAGATGGATCAGAAGTACTACAGAATGTAACTAAGTACTTTTCTGTATACAATATTTGTAGGGTTTTTACCAAAATATTTCTAATATTTCTAGCAGGCAGTGTGGTGTAGTGGTTAAAGCTTTGGACCTAGGACTTAAAGTTGTGGGTTCAGATCCTGCAACTAACACTGTGTGGCTATGAGCAAGTCAATTCACCAACCTGTGCTACAATTGGAAAAACAAAAGAAATGTAACCAATTGTACCTCAGATTTTGTAAAGTGCCTTGGGTAAAGGCATCAGTCAAACAATAAGTAATAATAATAATATTAGGTCATGGGAACTGCTTACTCTAGGATAGGGGTCCTCAGTCACGGTCCTGGAGAGCCGCAGTGGCTGCAGGTTTTTGCTCCAACCCAGTTGCTTAATAAAAAGCACTTATTGCTAAAGTAACACTTCTGCTTCACTTTAGTGATTTTGAGCCCTTATTGCTTAATTTTGTCTTAAACAGCTATTTGAATTGCTCCTTATTATCAATAACATGCAAATGACAAGAGAGAGCAGCATTTCTCCATTTAGCTTATTTACATTTACACCTGTGTGCATTTATCTGCACTATTGGGTTTAATTAAATACTTGGAAGAAAAATGAAGAGAAAAAAGTGAAGGACTGAGAATTACTCGTCCATTTTAGCCTTCAAATCATTTGCATGATAGAAAGGGAAAGAAAATCTAGGATATGAGAATGACCTGACATAGCAGAGTTAATTTAATTTCATAGCTTGTTAGTGCTTTATTGGCAAGAATTGCTTTCTAATTAAGCAACCAGGTCAGAACAAAAACCTGCAGCCACTGCGGCTCTCCAGGACTGGGATTGAGGACCCCTGCTCTAGGACATCCTGTACACAATTGCACAGGAGCAAAGCATTCCTGTATAAGATCAATTCCTGCTTTTTCTAGCGACTTGGCTTTTGTTGACAGTCATTGCAAACACACCATTTTACAGGAAAGTGTATTCTTTTCAATTGAAAATGGTAATCAATAGAAATAATGTGAAATTTAACTACAGTTTATTGTCATTATTAGATATTTACAATTTTCATTTGTTTATATCGCTTAAGTGCTGCTTTTGGGTTTTTCATCAGTTGTATGTTCAAGTTTGGATCTTTTTTCCCATAGCAACAGGCAGACAATAAAGTTCTAACCCTAAATCATGTTTTACTTTAACTTATTACAAACAGAAATGACGTTTACAGGCTGCACATTTAGGTGGCTCATATAATGAACTGGATGTTTTTACTTTTGCTGTTGTTTTCTCTTGTGCTTCAAGTAGAAGAAAATAACTGTTGATACTATGTTTTGGAGGCTTCTTAAACAATTGGAGGTCAGCAATTGAAGTTTGCAGATACAATTGTATATGTAAAGAATTTTGATGCAAAACCATTTAAAAAAACAACCAACATTCATGAGATGCATCATACACATAAAGTTAATCAAGTCAAAGGAGAAATCTGTAGTTTTTTGAGGATATTAATGTCTATAAACTCCTAACCCAGCCACAGGGGATGCATAAACCAGTGTGTTTCTTCGTGCCAGTCCCAAGCCCAGACAAATGGGGAAGGTTACATCAGGAAGGGCATCCTGTGTAAAATTATGCCAAATCAATATGTGGACAACAATACAAATTTCCATACCAGATTGGTTGAGCCCCAAGTTAACAACGACTGCCACCAGTACTGTTAGCCAACAACTGGGCTACTGTTGGCCGAAGAAGAAGGAGAAGAAGAGGGGGAAGACGTGTCCGGAGGCAGGAGGAGAGGAGGAAGGTAAAGAGAGTGAAACTGAGGATAGGAACTTTGAATTTTGGCAGTATGACTGGTAAGGGGAGAGAGTTAGCAGATATGATGGAAAGAAAGAAGGTTGATATATTGTGTGTGCAAGAGACTAAATGGAAGGGGAGTAAGGCCAGGTGGATCGGAGGTGGATTTAAATTGTTCTATCATGGTGTGGATAGGAGGAGAAATGGAGTAGGGGTATTTCTGAAGAAACAGTATGTCAAGAGTGTTTTGGAAATAAAGAGTGTCAAACAGAGTAATGAATATGAAGCTGGAAATTGGCGATGTGATGATGAATGTTGTTAATGTATATGCCCCGCAAGTTGGGTGTGCAATGGATGAGAAAGAAGATTTTTGGAGTGAGTTGGATGAAGTGATGAACAGTGTACCCAAGGAACAGAAAGTGGTGATTGGAGCGGATTTCAATGGACATGTTGTTGAAGGGAACAGAGGAGACAAGGAGGTGATGGGTAGGTATGGTCTCATGGAGAGAAATGAAGACAGTCAGAGGATTGTGGATTTTGCCAAAAGGATGGACATGGCTGTGATGAATATGTATTTTAAAAAGAGGGAGGAACATAGGGTTACGTACAAGAGCAGGGGAAGATGCACACAGGTAGATTACATCCTATGCAGAAGAGTCAATCTGAAGGAGATTGAAGACTGCAAAGTGGTGGCTGGGGAAAGTGTAGTTAAGCAGCATAGGATAGAGTTCTATAGGATGATGTTGGAGTTTAAGATAAGGAAGAGAGTGAGAGCAGAGCCAAGGATCAAATGGTGGAAGTTGAAAAAGGAAGACTGCAAGGTTGAGTTTAGGGGGGAGGGTGAGACAGGCACTGGGTGGTAGTGAAGAATTACCAGACAGTTGGGAAAATGCAGCAGATGTAGTAAGGGCGACAGCAAGAAGGGAGCTTGGCATGACATCTGGACAGAGAAAGGAGGTAAAGGAAACCTGGTGGTGGAATGGTGAAGTACAGGAGAGTATACAGAGGAAGAGGATGGCAAAGAAGAAGTGGGATAGTCAGAGAGATGCAGAAGTAGACAAGTGTACAAGGAGATAAGGCACAAGGTGATGAGAGAGAGGTTGCAAAGGCTAAAGAAAAGGCGTATGATGAGTTGTATGAGAGGTTGGACACTAAGGAGGGAGAAAAGGACCTGTACCAATTGACTAGACAGAGGGACTGAGCTGGGAAAGATGTGTAGCAGGTTAGGGAGATAAAAGATAAAGATGGAAATGTACTCAAGCGAGGAGGGTGTGTTGAGCAGATGGAAACAGTACTTTGAGAGGTTGATGAATGAAGAGAACAAGAGAGAGCAGAGGTTGGATGATGTGGAGAGAGTGAATCAGGAAGTGCAATAGATTAGCAAGGAGGAAGTAAGGACAGCTATGAAGAGGAGGAAGAATGGAAAAGCTGTTGGTCCAGATGACATACCTGTGGAAGTATGGAGGTGTTTAGGAGAGATGGCAGTGGAGTTTTTAACCAGATTATTTAATGGAATCTTGGAAAGTGAGAGGATGCCTGAGGAGTGGAGAAGAAGTGTACTGGTGCTGATATTTAAGAATAAGGGGGATGTGCAGGACTGTAGTAACTACAGGGGGATAAAATTGATGAGCCACAGCATGAAGTTTTGGGAAAGAGGTTAAGAACTGAGGTGATGATTAGTGAGCAGCAGTATGGTTTCATGCCAAGAAAGAGCACCACAGATGCAATGTTTGCTCTGATGGCATTGATGGAGAAGTATAGAGAAGGCCAGAATGAGTTGCATTGCGTCTTTGTGGACCTGGAAAAAGCATATAACAGGGTGCCACGAGAGGAGTTGTGGTATTGTATGAGGAAGTCGGAGTGGTAAAGAAGTATGTAAGAGTTGTAAAGGATATGTACGAGGGAAGTTTGACCGTGGTGATGTCTGCGGTAGGAGTGATGGATGCATTCAAGGTGGAGGTGGGATTACATCAGGGATCGGCTCTGAGCCCTTTTTTATTTGCAATGGGGATGGACAGGTTGACAGACGAGATTAGACAGGAGTCCCCGTGGACTATGATGTTTGCTGATGATGTTGTGATCTGTAGCAATAGTAGGAAGCAGGTTGAGGAGACCCTGGAGAGGTGGTGATATGCTCTAGAGAGAAGGGGAATGAAGGTCAGTAGGAACAAGATGGAATACATGTGTGTAAATGAGAGGGAGGTCAGTGGAATGGTGAGGATGCAAGGAGTAGATTTGGCGAAGGTGGATGAGTTTAAATACTTGGGATCAACAGTACAGAGTAATGGGGATTGTGGAAGAGAAGTGAAAAAGAGAGTGCAGGCAGAGTGGAATGGGTGGAGAAAAGTGTCAGGAGTGATTTGTGACAGACGGATATCAGCAAGAGTAAAAGGGAAGGTCCACAGAATGGTAGTGAGACCAGCTATGTTATACGGGTTGGAGACGGTGGCACTGAACAGAAAGCAGTAGACAGAGTTGGAGGTAGCAGAGTTAAAGTTACTGATTTGCATTGGGTGTGACAAATGTGTATAGGATTAGAAATGAGTACATTAGAGGGTCAGCTCAATTTGGACAGTTGGGAGACAAAGTCAGAGAGGCAAAATTGCGCAGGTTTGGACATGTGCAGAGGAGAAATGCTAAATACATTGGGAGAAGGATGCTAAGGATAGAGCTGCCAGGCAAGAGGAAATGAGGAAGGCCTAAGAAAAGGTTTATGGATATGGTGAGAGAGGACATGCAGGGGATGGGTGTAATAGAGCAAGATACAGAGGACACAAAGATATGGAAGAAGATGATCTGCTGTGGCGACCCCTAATGGGAGCAGCTGAAAGAAGAAAAAGAAGAATGTCTATAAACTCTTCATTGAGATGTCAAGTAGGTACGACTTCCCATGGGCTTTGGTGTAAGTGCTCTGTCCACACTGTCTATATTTATACCACTGCATAGGACCTACACTCTTTAAAAAACAGCATCATAAATTGCACATTAGTTTTACTACTTTTCATTATTTTAAATTGTGTCTAAAAGTTCATGCATACTGTTAATAAAGATTTAACTATAGCCTATAGTTAACAATAGCCTAAAACTCAGATAAAATAAACACACTATTGATGCCAAAATGTAAATGATGATAATCATTATTGTTTTGTGAGCAAATATTTATTGTAAATGATATTTTTATAATAGCCTTCTTTGGGTTTTCAGCAGTTATGATTAGCTAGTTTGAAATTTAAAATCACCCTTTCTGCTTTTGTATACAGTATGTACTTTGAAGATGATATATTTTTCTTTCTGAACAGGCAATGGTATTCAATGAATGTGGCTCTGAGTGTGCATCTGTTGTGTTAAAATTGTTAAATCAGTCATTAAGTAATTTTACTTGGAAGTGCCTGCACTTGTATCTGTAATGCAAAACACTGTATATATTATAATATATTATAGTATAATATTTTCATTCAAAGCTTTTCAGTATTAAAGGTTGCATTAAAAAGGGGATTTATTTGATTTTAGCTGTTCAGATAATAACTGCAAACATATTCATTTAACTCTAATAGAAATCTAAATATTCAGGGGAAGCTTAATATTGCTGTTATTTTTACTAAGAGAGGTGCTCACATTCCACATTAAAATTAAGTGGATTGTTGTACAGTAAACCCTCGTTTATCGCTGTTAATCCATTCCAGACTCCGCGATAAATGAATTTCTGCAAAGTAGGATTCTTTATTTAAAAATCTAATATTTTTGCAGTTAGAGCATAGAAAACCTGTTTACGAACTTCTAAATACGTTTTTTAACATTATTAGAGCCCTCTAGACATGAAATAACACCCTTTAGTCAAAAGTTTAAACTGTGCTCCACGACAAGACAGAGATGACAGTTCTTTCTCACAATTAAAAGAATGCAAACATGTCTTCCTCTTTGAAGGAATGCACGTCAGGAACAGAGAATGTTAGAGAGAGAGACAGAGAGAGAGAAAAGCAAACAATCAAAAATCAATATGTGCTGTTGGGCTTTTAAGTATGCGAAGCACCGCGATAAAGCAGCCGCAAGGAAGGGAGCAATGTGAAGGTAGTCTTTCAGCATGTTTTAGAGGAGCTTCTGTATCCTCTGGGCAAACAGCTTCTGTGCAAACATCCCCTCTGCTCAAACCCCCTCTGTCAGGGGCAGAGAATGTCAGAGAGAGTGAGAGAGATAGAGAAAAGCAAACAATCAAAAATCAATAGGTGCTGTTAGAGTTTTTAAGTATGCGAAGCACCGCGCGGGAAGCATATCGTATATCATTGAGGAGTTTTATTTAATACGTGCTCTGATTGGGTAGCTTTTCAGCCATTCGCCAATAGCGTCCCTTGTATGAAATCAACTGGGCAAACGAACTGAGGAAGCATGTACCAAATTAAAAGACCCATTGTCCACAGTAATCTGTGAACCAGCGAAAAATCCATGATATATATTTAGATATGCTTACATTTAAAATCCGCGATGGAGTGAAGCCACGAAAGTCGAAGCGCGATATAGCGAGGGATCACTGTACTTCTTTCAGGGAGGTCTGGTTATTCCCAAATGTGATTAGTTAGATAAGTAATGACATTCATATCAAACTTAAAACTGACGTGTTTATGTCATCCTTGCTAATGTGGGAATTTTAAACATTTTTTTCTTTAGAAAGGTTTTTTTTTTACTTTTTGTTTTTTACCTGCAAATAAGCAAAGGAAGCTGAGTGTTTAGAAAGATTACTTCTATGCAAACCTATAGTACTGCACTGTGCAGCACCAGGCTAAAATGGAGAAAGCAGTGGCAGAAACCTGCATGTCCATGTGTAAATAATTAGCATCATACCAAAAAATACAGTTGTGCTTGAAAGTTTGTGAACCCTTTAGAATTTTCTATATTTTTGCATAAATATGACCTAAAACATCATCAAATTTTCACCCAAGTCCTAAAAGGAGATAAAAAGAAACCAGTTAAACAAATGAGACAAAAATATTATGCTTGGTCATTTATTTATTAAGGAAAATGATCGAATATTACATATTTGTGAGTGGCAAAAGTATGTGAACCTTTGGTTTCCTCTGTACAGAACAGCTTCAACTCTGGGATGTTGGTGGGTTTCCTCACATTAACTGCTCGCTTCAGGTCCTTCCACAACATTTCGATTGGATTAAGGTCAGGACTTTGACTTGGCCGTTCCAAAACATTAAGTTTATTCTTCTTTAACCATTCTTTGGTAGAACAACTTGTGTGCTTAGGGTCATTGTCTTGCTGCATGACCCACCTTCTCATGAGATTCAGTTCATGGACAGATATCCTAACATTTTCCTTTAGAATTCTCCGATATAATTCAGAATTCAATGTTCCATCAGTGAAGGCAAGCCGTCCTGGCCCAGATGCAGCAAAACAGGCCCAATCCATGATTCTACCACTGCCATGTTTCACAGATGGTATACGGTTCTTATGCTGGAATGCAGTGTTTTCCTTTCTCCAAACATAACGCTTTTCATTTAAACCAAAAAGTTCTATTTTGTCAAGTCAACTTTATTTAAAAAGCACTTTACCTGCAACAGCCGCTGACCAAAGTGCTGTACATAAACTAAATAAATTTAAACAAAACAAAGTAAAAACTCAATCAATAAAATACAATAATAACTAACTACAACGTAATAAAAACAACTAAACCGAGTTAAAACAAATAAAATAAAATAAAAAAAAATTAAATTTAAAAAAATTAAAAATAATAAAATATTTTCGTCTCACCCGTCCACAAAACATTCTTCCAATAGCCTTCTGGTTTGTCCACGTGATCTTTAGCAAACTGCAGACGAGCAGCAATGTTTTCTTGGAGAGCAGTGGCTTTCTCCTTGCAACCCTGCCATGCCCACCATTGTTGTTAAGTGTTCTCCTGATGGTGGACTCATGAACATGAATATTAGTCGATGTGAGAGAGGCCTTCAGTTGTTTAGAAGTTACCCTAGGGTCCTTTGTGATCTCGCCGAGTATTACACGCCTTGCTCTTGGAGTGATCTTTGTTGGTCGACCATTCCTGGGGAGGGTAACAATGGTCTTGAATTTCCTCCATTTGTACACAATCTGTCTGACTGTGGATTGGTGGAGTCCAAACTCTTTAGAGATGGTTTTGTAACCTTTTCCAGCCTGATGAGCATCAAGAACTCTTTTTCTGAGGTCCTCAGAAATCTCCTTTGTTCGTGCCATGATACACTTCCACAAACATGTGTTTTGAAGAGCAGACTTTGATAGATCCCTGTTCTTTATATAACACAGGGTTCCCACTCACACCTGATTGTCATCCCATTGATTGAAAACACCTGTATCTAATTTCACCTTCAAACTAACTGCTAATCCTAGAGGTTCACATACTTTTGCCACTCACAAATATGCAATATTCGATCATTTTCCTCAATAAATAAATGACCAAGTATAATATTTGTGTCTCATTTGTTTAACTGGTTTCTCTTTATCTACTTTTAGGACTTGAGTGAAAATCTGATGATGTTTTAGGTCATATTTATGCAGAAATATAGAAAATTCTAAAGGGTTCACAAACTTTAAAGGACAACTGTAGTTATGAGTAACAGTGATTCCTTAGTGGGAAGAAGTTAAGGTATATAAAGATAAATTGGGTAAAGCATTACATAGCACTCATACAGAAAATCGTTAGCTGTAGTACATAGTGAGGGCATACAGTTATCCCTCGTTTATCGTGGGAGATAGGTTCCAAGGCCGGCCGCAATTACTGAATTTCCGCGAGGTAGGGACACCATATTTATTTAATAATTTATTTGGACGTTTTTAAACCCTCCCTGTACTGTTTACAACCCACCCTTTACTCTATTAATAACAGGGACAACTGTTAAGCAATATGAAATCGGTAGATAAGTTTACAGTTACTGTATAGCGAAGTACACATACCTATATATGACGTGATGATGGTGATGAATATGCTGTGCAGTAAAAATGATGACGATGAAGGTGATGATGATTTTTACTGCGCAGCCGATGACTATATTTTACGTCTCTTCAGAGGGCGGTGCCATTTTCTGGGTCACCTCTTCGACGGTTTCCAAAGGTGTATCCGTAGTAGTAGTAGAAACTAGCTCTTTTTTGCGAGGCTGCAAAAACATTGTGATCGGCAGCTGCTGCCGCTGCTTCTTTTTCCGGTCGAAGAGCAGCTTGTAGACGGTCATGACATCGTCGACCTTGTTGCAAAATTGGACCGATCGAACCATATCATCGTCCCCTTCCTGTGACCGCTCTTGCAGATCCTTAGCCAGTCTGAAGCCACAGCTGCGAATGTTCTCCCTTCCTTCAACATATCCAGAAGTTTCACCTTCTCAGCGATCGTCATCATTCTTCGTTGGTGTTTAGGCTCAGCACCAGCCTTGGAAGAAGGAGCACGTTTGGGAGCCATTGCAGGGGGTGAAAATTGAAGCGAAGTGTAACACAAAGAAACCACAAAAAAATCACACACAGTACAGTGTAAAGTAAACCACTCGGCAAGAAAGCTTGAAGCGAAATGGCCGTGACAGAGAGACAAGGGGAGGTGCTGTGGGATCTGGGCATCAGTCAAAGCACCAATCACGGGCCCAATTAGAAAGCAGGAAGCTGTGATTTGTTGTCTCCTTCCCATGTACCAATCACAGCCCGCGTTACAACGCACTTAGTCACCGAACTTGTTTTGTTGTTCTTAGACTAGGGAATACTACTACTATATTTAAAAACTCGCAAAGTCGTGAATCCGCGAAAAGTGAACCGCGAAGTAGCGAGGGATTACTGTGCTCTAATTTGTGAGAAAGAAAGTGTAGGTGATGAACTTGAAACCAGTAAAGTGAGGGGCTGCAGAATAGGTAATCAGGCATTTAGTGAAGGAGAGCTGAACAGGAACAAGCAGTGGCAGAATCAGGCAAGTGAATAAGTAAATAATCAGCGAAGAATAGTATTGAGTAAGCTAGTTTTCTTAGTAAGAAGTAATGTATAAAACGTTTTACTTGATATAACAGTTCTTATGTTCTATTTAAAGCACTTTGAGCTACTTTTTGTATGAAAATGCGCTATATAAATAAATGTTGTTGTTAGCACACAGAAAGGTTAGTGCAAGTAAGAGAGCGACAGCGTACTGTAAGTGTTCAGTAATAGTAAGGAGCACGGTACAGGCAGAGTCAGAGACTTAAAAAGTAAGGAAAGAATAAGAGGGTGCAGAGTTAGGAGAAAAGACGAGGAAAGATTTGGAGGCCAGCAAGTGTTAAATAGCTACAGGTGTTCTTTAATCTGATATTGATATCTTAGTTTTAATAATTTAGATAGTTACATTTAAATTTAATAAAATGACACCATTACAATGCAAATCATCTTTGATGTTGGATTTTTTGAAGCGTGACTTGAATCAGTCTTCCTTGAAGGTTACATCAGCCATCTGATCCAACACATTGAGATCAGGGTTACTAAACTAGAAGAGGAGGTAACTGGCCTGTGTTGTAGTAGAGAAATTGGTGAATCTGGCCCAAGTATCCTTTATGGAGATGGTGTGCACCTCTAAGGCGGTGGAGAAGGACAAGCACATAAGCACAAGGTAAAAAGTGCTCTCTGTATGGGGCCATCAACCTTAGAAATTAGATTTGATGTTATTTTGGAGGAATTAATTGGATAGGACTGGCAAGCTTTGTTTGGTCTAAATAGCTTGTTCTCATCAAAAATTTCGTAATGTTATGATGTTTTAAAAAAGAATTTCACATTATATTTAAATGACAGCAAACACAATTTATGGATACCAAGTCATGAACCATGTGTGATGATGCGGGTTTGCTGCAGGCTCCCAACATCCTTATGGGAGCCCTTGTACCCGGCCCCATCAGTAATGTCATCGAGATGAGCTGACAAATGAGGACAATTCTCAAATGAAGCCAGGGGATATTTCCAAAAAGTGCATAAGTGCTTTTATTAAACAATAATCAAGACAAAAAGTGCAGTGTCCAAAGTTCCAATAAATATTCCATAAAACCAGGTATTCAGTGGAAATAAAAACCATCAAATAAATAAATCCTTTAAAACTTGAGGTTAAAATAAAATACAGGTGCAAGTACATGTGCAGGTGCGACTCGCTCCCGCTACCTCATTAACTCCCCGGGGTCTTGAAATCGCGCCCACGGAGAACAGCACGGCTATACGGATTATAATAGATAAGACAACACATGTTGCAAGATTTGGGGTTTCAGCCCCGTATACTGTAACCAAAATTTAGACAGTTAGTTAATCACAAAACGTTTAGAAAAATAAAAGTCAATGAGGGGAGAAAGGAGGGACTTTTTATGGAGGCGGACCAGAGATTGATGTGAAGGATGCTGGGTATTCGTGGTGGATTCTGGGAAATGAAGTCATCAGAGTCGTCAGAGGGGATAAACAGACCCGGAAGTGCGTGCTTCCTGTAGCCGTCATGGCGTTTGTTTATATCGGTGAGGCCTCTGGCTTTCTGAAGGAGGAAGGAAAGAGAAGTTAGTACCCTGTCGTTGACCCCTCGCGGTACGTTTTCCATAGCAACTCGGGTCAGTCCTCCGTTCCCCAAACACTCGTGCGTGACAGGACCCCCCCGTTAGCCCAGACCCATTGGGGCAGGCTACCCGAACCGTGAGGTCGTGCACACGAGGGGGTGCATCAGCGTTGGCCTGCAGGCTGCCCCGGCGATAAACGACGGTGAACTTAAAGGGCTGCAGGTCCAAAAACCACCTAGTGACCCGGGGATTCGACTCCCGGTGCAGAGCCATCCACTGGAGGGTAGCATGGTCCGTCACGAGGGTGAATTCCCAGCCCAGCAGGTAGTACCACAGGTGCGTCACCACCCATTTGATGGCCAGAGCCTCCCGCTCCACCGCTGCATACCTCGTCTCCCGGTCCAACAGTTTCCGGCTCAGGTAAATCACAGGGTGTTCGACACCATCGATGCTTTGGCTCAGCACGGCACCCAGGCCTGTGTCCGAAGCATCGATCTGGAGGAGAAAAGGAAGCGAGAACTTAGGAGTCCTTAACACAGGTGCCGAAGTAAGGGCCTGTTTCAAGTCACAGAATGCCCGCTCCGTGCCATCGGTCCACACCACATGCAAAGGGGCCCCTTTCTTTGTCAAGTTCGTCAAGGGTGCTGCTCTCTCGGAGAAGCGAGGCACAAACCGGCGGTAGTACCCCGCTAACCCCAGGAAGGCTTGCACCTGCTTCTTGACCATCGGACGGGGCCATTCCAAGATGTCTTTCACTTTGGTGCACTGTGGTCTCACCAGGCCTCCACCCACTAGGTAGCCTAAATAACGGGCTTCGCTCATCCCAAAATAGCATTTGCGCGGGTTGATGCGAAGTCCGGCTTTCGCTAGCGTCAGGAGTACTGTGTAGACCTGCACGACATGTTCCTCCCACGTGCTGGAATAGATGACCACGTCATCCAGGTAGGCAGCACAATAGGACTGGTGGGGCCGCAGCACTTTGTCCACCAGACGCTGAAAGGTCCACTTTGTCCACCAGACGCTGAAAGGTCGCTGGCGCCCCGTGCAGCCCGAATGGGAGTACCTTGAAGTGCCAGTGACCGCTAGGGGTGCTAAAAGCAGTTTTTTCTCTGGCGGATGCCGCTAAGGGAATTTGCCAATACCCCTTCGTCATATCAAGTGTGGTCAGATAGCGGGCCGTCCCCAACCTCTCTAAGAGCTCATCCACCCGGGGCATGGGGTATACATCAAACTTCGAGACCTGATTAAGACGTCTAAAATGGTTGCAAAACCTCCACGACCCGTCCGGTTTGGATACGAGGACGATAGGACTTGACCATGGGCTATGGCTTTCCTCAATGATGTCTAGGTTGAGCATCTTTTGGACCTCTAGCTCCACCTCAGCGTGTTTCGCCTCTGGGAGGTGATAGGGTCGTTCCCGGATAACCACCCCCGGGTCGTTTACAATGTCATGCTTAATCAGCGGGGTCTGGCCTGGTGCCTCGCTGACCACCTCCGGGACAGACAGGATGGCTCTTTCGAGCTCCCGTCGTTGGGTAGGGGACAGATTGGAACCGAAGTGAAGCGGGGTTTTTTCTGAGTAAAGGGAGAGCGTGGGGCTGGAAGGCAGGGCATTCTCCCTGTCTCTCCACGGTTTCAGAAGGTTGACATGGTACACTCTCTCACTCGGTCGATGATTTGGTTGACTCACCAAATAGTCCACGAGCCCTTTTCTCTTTTTCACTTCGTAGGGCCCCAGCCAATGAGCCAACAGTTTTGAGTGGGAGGTAGGCACGAGCACCATCACGCGGTCTCCCGGTTGGAACTCGCGTAGCGAGGTGTTTCTGTTATAATTCCGGACCTGCGCTGCTTGAGCCCTGGACATATGATCCTTAAGCAGGGGCCGGATTTTAGCCAATCTATTGCGTAAGTGCGCAATATACTCCAGGAGGTTAGTGGAGGGAAGCGCCTCCCCTTCCCAGCCTTCTTTAAGTACATCCAATAAGCCCCAGGGTTGTCGCCCATATAGCAACTCAAAGGGGGAAAACCCTGTGGAGGCTTGGGGGACCTCCCTATAGGCGAAAAGCACGAGTGGTAAAAGTTTGTCCCAGTTCCTACCGTCCGCGCTGACCACCTTGCGGAGCATCTGCTTCAGTGTTTGATTGAAGCGCTCAACTAGTCCATCCGTCTGGGGATGATAGACGAATGTCTTGAGGTGCTTAATCTGGAGTAGTTTGGCAACCTCCCTGAACTTATCCGATGTAAAGGGCGTACCCTGGTCCGTGAGGACTTCTTTGGGTATGCCCACTCGGGAAAACAGGGCTACCAATTCCTGTGCGATGTTTTTCGTATTAGCAGAACGCAGGGGGACTGCTTCGGGGTATCGGGTTGCGTAGTCAACCATTACCAAAATATATTTGTGACCATGCACGGAAGTCTCCAAAAGGCCAACTAGATCGACACCGATCCGCTCAAATGGGATATCTATCAGGGGGATCGGGATCAGTGGAGCACGGTCCCTGCGGGGAATCTGACGTAACTGACAGACCGGGCAGGACTGGCAGAAACGATGGACCTCCTCATTGACCCCGGGCCAGTAAAGCCGGAGTTTTATTCTCTCCAGCGTTTTCTCGGTTCCCAGGTGGGTACCTAGGAGGTGGGCGTGAGCTAGCTCACAAACCTCCCGCCCGTAGGTTCACGGCACTAGCAACAGCTTCCGCACCTCGCCTTCATGCTCAGCAACCCGATAAAGCAGATTGTTTTCCAGTACAAAGTAGGGGCCGTGTGGTGTGGAGGTCATGGACGAAATGTCGTCACTGGAGACAATGGCATCCCTGGCAAACTTCAAGGAATCATCATTCCATTGTTCACGCTTAAAGGAGGCCGGCGTGGACCGGTATTGGGTGTCCAAGCCGGCGAATACGTCCGTAAACGGAGCCACGGGAGCGCTTGCCGGCTCCGGAGCTCCTTTCAGGGCATCTTCTGTGGTCGTGGTCCTCCCCCGAAGAGGATTCTCCCGACCTGTCTACGTCATCGTCAGTTGCCGGGCTGCACGGTGTGGGAACAGCGGGGAGGGGCCCCTGACAATCCATGAGCAGACCTAGCCTCGGCAGAGGAGCGGTGACAGTCCTACCGCTGTTAATATCCGACCAGTCTCGTCCCAAGATGACCGGAAAGGGGGGCTCTGGCATTACAACCACCACCAGCTGTTTCAGTGCCCCTTCCCACGTAATGAAACACCTTGCAGACCTATAGGACCTGGTCTTCCCATGCACACACTTTACTCCCAAGCGGTGCGGGAGCCACTGTCGCGGTAGGACGTAATGGCGAGCAACAATGGTTATGTTGCTCCCGGAGTCAAACATTGCCACCACCAAGTGCCCGTTTAGCAACACCACTCCCGTATTCGTGACCGCAAGGGGGTTAGCCAGTGCACAGTACCTCTCTTCCTTTGCCTAGCTGCAATCCATCGGCTCCTGGTTAAGCGGGCAAGACGGAAGCAGATGTCCCGGCTCACTGCATTAGAAACAGCGCGGCATCGCGAGCCTTCGTTCCTTCGGCTTAACCGGAGCCTCCGTGGCGCGGCGAGTGGGCTCGGGGACACTGGTCCGTCCCTGCCGCGACCCACGCGCCGGGCTCTCAGACCTCCCGAGTTGAGTCACCACCAGCTGCCTCTCTAAAACTTCCAAAAGGCCGTTCATATCAGCGAACGGGTGCCTCCGGACCCGTTGAGCGAGATAATCCGGCATCACGTAAATCAGACCCTCGCACACCACTTGCTCCACCACTTGGCGAGCCTGGTTTCTGTCTGGCCGTAGCCAGCGCCCGAGCTTGCCCCAATACTCAAAGGCCTCGGCTCGAGCCGGTAGTGCGGGGTCAAAGCGCCAGTGACGCCAAGCGCGTGCCTGTTGGCCGGAGGTTACCTCGTATCGCTGATAAATCTCAGCCTTCAGGAGTTCATATTGGGCGGCCTCCTCCTCAGGGAGGTCGTGATATGCCTGTTGCGCAGGCCCCTTTAGGTACGGGGCCAAAATGGACGCCCACTCCGCCCGCGGCCACTTGTGGCGGGTTGCCGTCCTCTCGAATATGGAGAGGTACGACTCTATGTCGTCCTCCCCGGATAGCGGTTGCATGGGAGGGTGCGACGGCCGAGGAGGCTCCGGTCTTACCGTTTCCGCCGCCGCCAGCCGTCTCTTCGTCTCTGCAAGCTCCGTGTTGGTTGTGGCCTGTTCCACCTTAACGGCCTGGAGCTCCGCGACCAAAGTGTTGAGGACCGCGTTCAGGTCCTGCCCTTCTGTCATTGTTCGGACCCTCGTCAATCCTGCCGACTACGCCACTGTAATAGATAAGACAACACACGTTGCAAGATTTGGGGTTTCAGCCCCGTATACTGTAACCAAAATTCAGGCAGTTAGTCAATCACAAAACGTTTAGAAAAGCAAAAGACAATGAGGGGAGAAAGGAGGGACTTTTTATGGAGGCGGACCGGAGATTGATGTGAAGGATGCTGGGTATTCGTGGTGGATTCTGGGAAATGAAGTCATCAGGGTCGTCAGAGGGGATAAACAGACCGGGAAGTGCGTGCTTCCTGTAGCCGTCATGGCGTTTGTTTATATCGGTGAGGCCTCGGGCTTTCTGAAGGAGGAAGGAAAGAGAAGTTAGTACCCTGTCGTTGACCCCTCGCGGTTTTCCATAGCAACCCGGGTCAGTCCACCGTTCCCCAAACACTCGTGCGTGACAGGATTTAAAACCTGGGCTTTTTATGGGAAGCCATGGACCTGCTATACCACACCATGTTCTAAACGCTGTAAGCCATCACTAACCATAAAATGCCATTTAAATGATAAACAGTATACCAGTTGGATTACATGGTGGTTTGCTGAACATCCTCAACTCTAGTTTGCCTCTGAATCTTTACTTTTCATAAAGAGTTTATTTGACAGATCATAAGACAATAATGACAGGCTAAAATCCTTTTAAATGTATTTATCAATGCAAGCTAGATCTAATACATAAATAGCATTGCTGTGCCTGTTATTTATAAAAGTTTGGTTTTAATTATTAATTGCAACCTTTATCCCCAAGTCTTTTGGGAGAACATTCTATAGACAAGTGAGACAAGTATGGAAGTTGTTAGATAATGCGTGATAAAGAAAGTACATCGTAAGAACATCATACCAACAGTCAAACATGGTGATTGTAATGTGATAATGAAGGGGATGCTTTGCTGCCTCAGTACCTGGATAACTTGCCATAATTAAAGGAATAAAGAATTCTACTTTGTATCAGAATATTCTTCAGAAGAATGTGCAGCTATCACTCTATTAGCTGAAGCTGAAGTTGAGGAACAGCTGGGTCAGGCAACAACATAATAACTCAAAAGACAAATACAAGTGCATATCAAAATAACAGAAATTACAATAAATAAAAGTAAAGTTTTAGACTTGCAGAGTCGAAGTCCAGAGGTAAGCTGGAGATGGAGATGCTGTGACATGACCTGTAATGTGTAGTTCATTGTCCAAAACCTACCAGCCATTGAACTAAAGCGGTTTGGCAAAAAAATAGAAGGATAAAATTCCTTCACAAGACTGATATTGAGTTACAGAAAGCATTTGGCTGCAGACATTGCACCTTGAAGGTGGCACACCAGTTATTAATGTAAAATTATTAGAAGAAGAGGTAAATTTCTTTTGGTGTTGGATAACTTCAGTAAATGGGTTTTTATATATTCATTTAGGTGCACATTATCTAATACTATATTTGGTGGAAAAACAAAACATTCTATGTCAGAAAATTGCAATAACAAACGAAATCTGGAAGGAGGTTAAAATATTTTCATGACATAGTACTTCTTTAAAATAATAATCCACATTACTGCATGTGTTTTTTTCCTCCGAAATGTAAACACTTTTCAGATTTACTTAACATTAGGAAATCAAGTAAACAGGCAATGGTTTTCTGTCTTTAATTTTATGGTGATTTACACTATCACTTCTATTTCATTGTTATTGTTAAGTGTATGAAAGCTTTAACAATGCCTTGACTAATTTCACTATTTCAGACTGAAAATGTATTTTCCCTTTAGTGATAGACTGACTGGATGAGTTGGTGATTAACTGAAGTAAAAAGGAAAATAATAAAGAAAAAACTCCCACCCAGGATATGCACAAAAGGAGTGGGACATGGTGAATTGAATTTCATGCTGATGAGGGTTGACAACATTTAATAAAAGTCTTGCAGTTTATCCGTTTACTTACTGATTTAGATTTAAGAAGCAAAAACACAAAATGAATAAAAACATTTCTCTTGGACAGCAAAAAATACACTTCTGATAGTCCCAAGGCACTACTTCTTGTGAATTCAGAACACAAAGTAGGATGAGTGGAAAACACTACTCAGTACTACACTGTACTGGGGTGCATTAGTGAATTAATAAAATTAATCTGTGAATTATGAAATAAACAAAATAATCTTTTATCACAGGAAGACACAACTGTCCTAGTAAAGTGTGCTTTTGAACATTTAGAGAATATATACTAGCAGTCGTGCCCTGCCCAGGGTTTGTTTCCTGTCTTGCGCCCTGTGTTGGCTGGCAATGGCTTTCCCCATGACCCTGTAGTTAGGATATAGCGGGATGAATAATGGATGTATGGATGTATACTAGCACTCTACCAGCTGAACTTACATTTCAAGAATAACCTTTGGCAACAGGTAAGCCATTAAGAACCTTATAGGTATGTTTTGTTAAAGTCAATCAAATAAAACACATGTTGTCTTTTGACAGACATTCCAAAATTGGTTAAAGTGGTTATGTTTTGGTATCGGAAGTTTGTATACCGGGCGGCGCAGTGGTAGTGCTGCTGCCTTGCATTTAGGAGACCCCAGGAGTTTGCATGTTCTCCCCATGTCTGTATGGGTTTCCTCTGGAAGCTCCGGTTTCCTCCCACAGTCCAAAGGCATGCAGGTTAGGTGCATTGACGATTCTAAATTGTCCCTGGTGTGTGGTTGTGTGTGTGTGCCCTGCGGTGGGCTTGCACCCTGCCCGAGGTTTGTTTCCTGCCTTGCACCCTGTGTTGGCTGGGATTGGCTCCAGCAGACCCCCGTGACCCTGTATAGCGATATAGAGGGTTGGATGATGGATGGATGGAATAGAGAGCAGGGGTGTATTTCCTGAAAATAATAAATCATAAATTTTAACAAGCATCTTTATGATGCACATACATAACATGGTGGCTATTGTTTAAAGTGTTTCCCAAAACCTTAATCTGCCAATTTATGAGTGAGAACAAAACACTATTTTGTTAACCATGCTGCTGAAGTCACCTAAAAAGGCCATCAATTGACAATGTTTTCATTGTGTATACAGTATATATTTTATTTTGGTTCACCATTGGGCTGAAATAAAGTTATGAAAATTAATAGGAATTAAACTTTACATCACAATGACCAGGTAAGGAAAAGCATACAAATAAGTACAAGACTAGGTTCATGCTTTTTCTAAGATGAGCACGAAAATAACTTATTCGCTCAATACATTCTTTATCTTATCAATATGTTTTGACAGTCAATCTTTTTATATTAATGTGTGTGGAAGCCTTTCCAGCGGTGAGAAAAAGCAAAACTGAGATGAGACAGTATAGAAGATAAGTGCCAGCACATTAAAACAACCTTACTGTAGTCTTTCAGATACACTGACACCACTTGGACATCCTTGTAACAATTTGTAAATTGTGTATACATTTAATTTATATTACCTGTTATTTTTTCACAGTCTTTATATGAAACTGGATAAATTATATTATTAACAATTTCCAAACTCCCTTGGATATTACACACTGTGCCTATTTCTCATACACAGTAAATTGTAAATAAGTAAAATATAATAATATGCAATGTCTTTAAACAAGAAACTAATGAACAAAATTGCTCTGATTTTCTAAAAAAAACAAAATAAAATGATTATGTAAAACAATTATGATGATAGTCTGCCTAGCCAGATATATACACCTTTTACTCTAAGGTCAGATGTTTTGACATTTTCAACCGTCATCCCTCTCTTTCTTTACCTCTTCCTTGTTCAGGAGAACACTTTTTCTAACAGCATGTTGTGCAGTATTTTGCATACAGCTATCACAGAACAGTATGACTAAGGTGAGAATCTGATGCTGGTCAACGATTTATGAAGATAGATAGCATTTATACCTGTTCCTACACCCATGTTTTCTGTCCCACCATGCTAAGGGTTTGCTGATGATCTGCTTTGTATTGAATTTTAGTGTGTACATGCAATATAATAAACATATTCAATATATGCTCTGCATTTTAAACTACACACTTGCATTAATATAAACCAGTAAAACAATTAAATCAATAAAACATTGAATGACTCTGTATGCATATGTATATACAGTACATGGTGGAAAAATATAAATAGTAAATAGTGGAGTAGTTCCATTTTACAGTGACTGCAACGTCTCTCTTGAGATATTGCAGTTTTGTCCCATTTATTTGCTATTTAAGACTTAGCCCTTTAAATCAGGGGTGGGTAATGTCGGTCCTGGAGGGGTGCAGTGGCTTCAGGTGTTTGTTTCAATCCAATTGCTCCATGAGAAACCATTCATTGCTTATGAAGCACTTATTCATCATGATGTAACTTAAGTGACATTTTTCTGCTTCATTTTAGTTGTCTCACTTGTTAAAATTTTGAAGTGTTAATTGGTTATTTTAGTCTTAAACAGCTGTATTCATTGTTTAACTGATCCTTATTAGCAAAAAGGTGCAAATGTCAAAGGAACCAGCAGTTCTACATCTAGCTTGTATCCATTTCCACCTGTGTGTATTCATCATTCACTGTTTGGTTTAATTAAGTACTCAGAAGGAAACTGAAGAGAAAGTGAACTGAAAATTACTCATTCATTTTAGACTTCAAATCACTTAGATGATACATGTATCACTATAAATGAGAAATAATCTGTGATTTAAAAATGACACGGTAGAGCTAAAACACTAACAAGCAATGAAATCTACTGTATAAATATAAAATCCTAAGCCTAAATGTGCAACAATTTTGTGCAGCGATTTTATGTGACGTTTTTGTCACGCTTTAAATTGGGCTTATTTTAAAACCTACATATATATGTTTGGTACCATTCTTTTCAGAATTTATCAAACTTTAATATGATGTTGTTAGATTTTCAGATTCTTATTCCGTTTTTAAATTATAAACTAAAAAATATCAAGAGCTCTCATCTCGCGAGACAAGACTTTGTGCCAAAAGATTTAACCACACCCGGGGCCGGAAATAAAAGAGAAAAAGTAGGACAGCTGCTGTACAGGCTTTTAAATGGTCGAAGCACCGTGCGAGATGCAGATCTTTCGGCAAAGCTGCAGCAGCAAGCCAGCAGCTGATCGAATAAAGAGGAGGTAAAAAAAACTGTATTTGTTTCCCATTGTATCACCGTTTAAGAGGGGGTTTTGGAGGAGCGATTGTGTCTCCTTGGGGTGTGTTCAGCCCCCCTCTTCACAACATGAGTGGCAGAGACGCGAAGTGGCTGATGCTTAATGCAGGCCAGGGGGGTTGTCGAGTGAAGCGAGCAGAGGTGAACCCCCTAGTAAATAAATAAGATCTGTTATTGGTGAAGACTGGCTTCTAATAAGTACTTGGGTTGGAAGAAAAACCTGCAGCCACTGTGCCTGTCCAGGATCAAAGTTGGCCACCACTGGTATATATCCTCTAGTGAAGGTAACTGAGTGTTGGCCATTTTGTGTGCTGATCTGATGACTCTCTGAAGAGCCTTCTTGTCAGCCACAGAGCAGCCAGCATACCATACCAGGATGCCACAGGTGAGTATACTTTCCACAGAGCAGCGAGAGAAGGACACCAACAGCTGCTTGTACAAACATAAAGGCTTGTCTTCTTCAGCATCTTTAAAAAGTACAGTCACTTCTGTGACTTCTTCACAAGAGAAGTTGTGCATAACATCGTTGTATAACTTACATTACTTCGTATTTGTGAGCTTCTGTAAAGTTTTAATTTCCCCTAAGGGACAAATAAAATATTATCTATCTATTACAATATGCACATTTTATGTTTATAAACTACTTATGTGGGTGGGAAAAGCACTGAAATAATGAAACGCTTAAGAAAACAACTCATATGTCACTGTTGACATCTTCAGGGTGTATATAACTTTATAAAGTCTTTACTAAATGGAAAAGATAAGCTACAGAAAATGTTTCTTATCATCCATCACCAAAATCATGATTTCTTGCCTTTTTAAACACTGACGACTGAACAGGAGCAGACACTGTATGAACTCCCTGAGAATCTGGCATGATATTCATGGACATTCCTTTGTTATGGTAAATCACTTGAACGTTCAATGCCGAGAACCTTACAGGAGGTGTAGCAAAACTCATAAGATTAAAGTTTTAATGTGTTCAATTACAATTTAATTTTTAAGTATTGGGTTTGTGAAGTTGTGGTCAGATGAAAATTGTGAAGGAGAAAGTCAAAAATAAGGTCACAGTGCTGGGTTCTCGACCAGCTGGCCACCTACCCACTCCTGGGGTTTCTCTAGTGGAGTCTGTGTTGGTCACACCAGTTTGATGAGAGAAACTTTCCATCTGATAATCCTTTATCTGAGATGTCTTTTCCATATTCATGATAGCAGCCTGGCAGTAAAGCAGTGACACCAAGTGCAACATCCAGATACCAAGAACAGAAACAGAATAGGGAAGGGTTAGTAACAGTTTATAAATATTGCATTACTCATATTTCTGTACAAATGACAAACAAACAGAAACAAAGTATGCACAATTAATCAGCAACTCTAGTCAGGGTATGCTAAACTAAAGTAGTGAACTTTGAGTCTGGATTTAAAAGCTGAGACTGAAGGGACATCTCTTATATCAGCATGCAAATAATTACAGAGCTTTGGGGCTCAGTAGCTAAAAGCTCAACCAAACCCCCAACTGTTATTTCATTAATCCTTGGAACCTTAACTAAGCCAGCATCAAGATCAATTATCAAGTTCAGATAATTAAGCAGGGCCTTGGCCATTCAAGGCTTTATAAGTTACTCCGAAAAGGCTCACCTTTTCATCTTCTGGATTGTCATTTGCTTAGCATTGTGAAATGCTTTGCCATACCAAACCTCACTTTGATGTGTACTAGTACTTTCACTTGTTGCTCATCTGTGCCATGTAGCACCCATGCAGAACATGCATGTTGCCAAGTACCCCAGTGTTTCCATAGTGGAATATGCACAGACCCTCTTGCTGTGTAGCACTCTTTCCTAGGGCTTTCTCTAGAACTTACTATTGCTCACAGCCAGCATGATGATACATTTGTCCTACTGAATCACTGTCTGGCTCCTAGGGGAAATCCTGATGTTTTTCTTATGCTATGTTTATCTCTTTCACTCTGTTTCTCTATCTCATGCTGGTGCCCCTTTTGCTTCAACGTTTGTGCATGTAGGATCTCTTTTCCTGAGCATGTGTCTCTCTCTTGACTGGATACTTTTTGTGTGACTATCTGTTGTCTTCTGCCAGCAAGATGATCAATTGTCAGCTTTCAAACCTGTAAAGTATAAACATAACTGCATTCTGCTTGTCCCTGCTACATTTGATAAGCATGGCAACTCTGCTCTCCTCACTACTACCAAAAATACAGTATAAGAATCATATTATATTATAATATACCTAATAATATTGGTAATGCCATCACAATTTAAGGAGAGTCTGTATTAGAAGTTGTTAGTAAATTGAGTTTAACAAATCAGAGCAGGCAGCTTAGGGTCCTGCACATGAGATTTACCAGGCAAACAGAAAATAATACTACTAATTGCCTACATGACTGGCTGGCAGTGGGTTAGCAGACAATGCAGACAAGGCAGAAGCTGAATAGTTGTACAGATGGGCAGAGTAACATAGCTGAAACTTAGTTGTAGGCTGGTCAGTTGCACATACAACAAAGAGACGAGACACTTGATACTTAGGTAAAAGCAGTGGTGACAAAACAGATGTGGTTGGTGAGTGAGTTACACAGACATAAGATATGATGCCATCCTACAGGATAAGCAAATGGAAAGAAATCTATTTCTACTTGGGACTTAGCATGCTTTGGAGTCACTAAACAGCTGCCATCTTGTTGGGAAGTCTGTTTCACAGGAAGGAACTGTACCACAACTGGGCATGAGCTAACTAACTTAATAGGACTAGACAGCTACTGCTCAGAAAAAGACAAATGAGCTTCACAGGGACTGCACAATAGGCAGCACCTTGGAATAAAAAGAAACACAAGCATAAGGTCCTTGAAATCACCAGAAGAATAAGAACATGTATTCAGCTTTTGTATAAAGCATGACATTGACTTATAAAGTTAGCTATTTCAATTTTCTCTTTTTTGTGTGAACTATTTTACTTTGAATTTTAACTAAAACTTTTAAAAACGAAGATAGTTTGTCTGTGGAATCATTTCAGTGCGTCATGCTTTTGTTGAATCCCATTTTTATGCTAGAGCTGCTGAACTTTGGTAATTCTGGAAAAAACGCAGCTACATTCTTGTCAGAAAACTGTATGCCTATCCCATTTCTAAGCTGAAAGCCCTTGTGTACTGAGGCCTATTCTAAACAACACCTGACACATTTAACACACTGTATCTTAGTTATAGCAAGAAAGTTATATCTCTTACTAACTTATAGGGGGAAAAGACTATACCATTGTCTATGACTATGAAAGAAAATTATATTCTATTGAAATTAAGCAAACACTAATATGAGTTTAACTCAAAGCTTAAACAGTGTACTGTATATAGAAAAAAACTGTATAGCGGGAAAATTAAATTCGGAGCATAATTTTTCATAAGATGCAGATGTGTTGTCTATATAAGGATCTCTAAGCATCTTTATCCATAGAGTTTTCCATAGGTTAAATACAGAGTAGGTCTCAGAAGATGGAAAAGTGAGATTATCATATCCAAGAGCAACAGATAAAAATTTCTCTACTTTGAAATGCATCCTAAGCTGGTTCCATATTTTAAGTAGTTGTTAGATAACTGGATTACAGGTATATTAATAATAGTACTGATTGGAGCTCAATGCAGAGAATACAAAGATGATTTAGAACAGGATTTGTTTTGCATTGCAAGCCAGGCTGGTGTAAATTCATTAATTTAACCGATACAATATTTAACTGTGCATATATTTGGTGCCCAGTAGTAAAATTGAAAGTTAGGTAGTGCCATGCTACCATCTGCTTTAGAACTGTAGATTTGCTTTTTACTTGTCCAGCCATTTCAAATTTCAGGTGAATGATATTATGATTGAGTCTATTTTGATGTACATACAGATGCTTTTGAATAAATGCAGCAACTTTAGTGTGAACGTTCATTTTGGCAGTATTAATTCTTACTGCTAAGGCAAGATGAATGATGCACCATTTATTAACATCTTGTTTGATTTTTTTCCCCATAGTCCTCCCCAATTTGTACTGAAAAAACTGTTTATATTTATTTGTGATGGTTATTCCCAAATATTGAAACTATTTTGGTTTTATGAACAAATAGCTATCCAATTTGATATGATGTGCTAGAAAATTCACAGGCTGTTTTTTTGAATAAAATATTTTCTGGTCTGTGATCAAATTGTCTTTCTGTACATCTGCTGAATACCTCATATTTACATATATCTGCCTTTAATTCTCTCTATTTAGCTCCATTGTTTTCAGAAAGAGAGCAAACTTCAAATTAAAAAAACAAAATCAGTACTGTGGTAAGTGTCCAGGCCTCTCACACTATGCCTCTTTCTCTTTAGGCCACCTCCTTGCCTCCTCCAAGACCTCGTCTCCTTCTCTCCTGACTCCAGCTTCAATATAAAGGAAGGCGGCCCCTTTTATATTCCCCTGGATGTGCTCCAGGTGTGTTCCAGCAATCTTCCACCGACACGCCCCAGTGTGGCGGAATTTCTGGCTACATCCCTGGAAGCACTCTGGGTGTCCCTGCTCCTCTTCCCCCGAGCACTTCCGGGTGTGGCAGAAGTGCTGAGGTTCAGGGCTTCAAAGGCCCCTACAGGGTTGAGCTTCAAAGTTCTGTACCCGTGGCCCCCAGAGGTACCAGGGCAGTCACCCCAACACGGTCTGGGGAAAGCGCAAGCCCTCCTCCGGTCCTCCTGGGCGTCCCGACCGGGTTGACCCCCAGCCATGCATTTATTTGTTTGAAAGTTATTTGTGGTTTCCAATGGTTTCTAATTTAATAATGCCACATTCTGTGCTTATCTATGAGGCTCTTTTATCTTTACAGTCAAACAGAAGGGACTTTAATCAAGCATTAGGGTGGGCACTTTTCCTTCGATAACTAAAACTGCCCTTGTTTGACTGGACTCCATTATTATCCAATGAAAAAGAGTGAAAGCCTAGCATGTAAGTTAATAAGATGTATTCTTCTCTTGATAGGTTAACTCCTTTGTGAGTGTTTCCAGGTCTGCCTTTACTTGTCAGTGATTCAGTTATGTGTTTTCAAATGAAAGTGACAATCAGGTATCCCTCCAATCAGCTGTTGAAAGTACCCTCACATGTGACGATGTTTTGCAATAACTGATCAAATACTATGCAAATGGGACAAATTTCTATGAAAAACACAAAGAAAATGTTACTAAAGGAAGTCAGCATGTGCCAAAAGACATTTTACATATTATATGTAATTACAAAGAGAGACACTGTTTTTTATAAACATTTGCAACAAGAAAAATGTAGAATTTTTAAGTTAAAAAAAGTCATGCAGGTTAGGTGCATTGGAAATTCTAAATTGTGTCTGTTGTGTACTTGGTGTGTGGGTGTGTGTGTGTGTTCACCCTGCGGTGGGCTGGCGCCCTGCCTGGGGTTTGTTTCCTGCCTTGCGCCCTGTGTTGGCTGGGATTGGCTCCAGCAGACCCCTGTGACTCTGTAGTTAGGATATTGCAGGTTGGATAATGGATGGATGGATAAAGTTAAAAGTATGTGTTGTGGCCTCCGAGGGGATATAGCTTCCCAAACACCCAACATAAAGGTTTCGGACACAAGTGCTTCAGTAACCCAAAGATTTTTATCGTGGGAAACACTTTCCAGGCAAGCATGTCTCATGCCACAACCACAATGCAAAGTAATAAGTACAGCAATACTTTGACTATTTCTCTGTTGTCCTCTGTCATTATCTCTGTCTCTTTCTCCTCCACTCCTCCAACAAGCTTTGTCCACCTACTCCTGACTCTGGATATCAGAGTTAGGGTAGGCCGCCACTTTTATATATAAGCCTACAATACTTCCAACTGTCCCAAATTTTTGACCCAGGAGGGCTCGGTGGTCTTTTCTGCACTCCCTGGTGGCACCCACAGAATCCAACAGAGCCGAGACAGGGAACTATAATTTTCCATGTGCCTTGTGGAAATACGTGAAGACACCATAACCCCGCGTTCCTGCCACCTATGGCTTGGGGGGAGACAATGCCCTCTGCACCCTGTCTCCCCTGGTCCTTCCACACCATGGGCATCCCTGCCAAGTAAGGTTCCCACGTAGTGTTCCTCACAATATATTACATATTTCAGCATTGGGCAAACCAAAGTCAAGTATCCCTTCTTCCCCAAAACCCCTCCATCACTGTGATAAAATCACCCACACATGCTAGTGTATAAGTACTTAATATACAGTATAAATCTAAACTGGTCTATCTGAATGGATTTATATATATCTAAAACAATGTATATCAACCAAAGTATATATTTGAATAGATATATTTAGACCAATGTATATATATCCGAACGGACCTATACAAACCAATATATATATACATTTATCTCTCTTTCATTCTCTATATGTAATCCCAAGCATGCACATAGTTTAAAGGCTTGAATGATGTCAATTCTCTGCCGATCCAGGAGTTGGTGCTCTGTGCTTTTACTCCCTTTGCAAAAAAGGCAGACTGACAGCTCTCTACCTCTGACGTCACTTTTGGGGCCCACCTGACCTGCCTATTCCTGCCAGGACTCCTCATAACCAGAAGAGCCCCCATCTTGGGCAGACATCCTGTATAGGACGTAAATCTGAGGAAGATTTGTTTTGAATTTACAATACATTATTTTTTTATTTCAATCATACAGTTATACTGGGTTTACTGTAAAGTGCCCCAAAACATTGATATTTTGTTTTTGTCTTTCTTTTGTGTTACAGTGGCATGGTCAGCAGGGTTTGGAGCGGATTAAAGAAGGCAGATCAACAGGACGTCATCCAGGCCATGGCCTCCAAGTTCCAGGCTCTCAAAGTCCTGGTGGGAGAACAACTCGCTGAAGCAGAGGTACATAACAGAGCTCACGTTGTCCTACAACAGGGGAGTCAGATGGGACTATCCTAGTTTTTGCTACCAGTTTACCCTGATGATGATATTGAGACATACCTGTTGGCATTCGAACGTATGTCTGTCCTTTTGTGCTATTCTTGAGGAGTGAAGCACAGTGTGCCTATTACAGCCTTGAAGAGCAGGCTGCTGGTAACTATGAACAACAGAAAGCCAAGGTGCTTCTCTGCTACAGCATCAACCCAGACCAGCAGGCCACACTATTATATAATTACACCATGAGTGGGTGTTTGATTCTGAGAAGCCATCTTGCTCACCAGCATACAAACTCTGGTCTAGAGTTGGGCACTGGTTGAAACTAAAGGTAAATGGTACAAAAGCAATTACAGAAATGGTCATTTGTGACCTATTGATAAATGTTCCCTTGATTATCTCACCAGGCCAGTCTGGAAACAGGAGCATAAAAATCTAGAGTACTTAATGCTAGAATCCCTGAAGCCTATGAAAAAGACATAATCCCGGGCTATCTTAAATTCCTTTGCCCCTCCTCATCAGCGTCTTTATCATGCAAATGCGTTGATCGGCACTGGCAGCAGGCAGCCTGCTCACTAAGGCAGCTGAAGTCAACTCAGATGCTGAAGTCTCTTTATCTGGCAGTGAGGTGTTTGAATTGTATAGGTTGAATAACATATTGTTATTTGGAATGCATACATTTCATGTGTGTTCTGTGTCTACAACAATCTGGGTAAATGCAGGATAACAAGAAACGTGAGGCAAGAAATTTGAAACACATAACTAAAACAGAAAATTTTTCATCTCACTGTAACAATGACAAATTGCTGACGTGAAGTGTATAATGTGTGAAGACTGAAGTTCAAATATACAATAAACACTTTTACAAAAGGTATAACAAAACAAGTACACTTTTGTTCAAGAATATAACCAAAGAAAAAGAAATCATTCAATTTGCATGGCGCTGTCAATGAGTAAAAACCTAAGTCCAAATATCTGGTGCAGAGGTAAGAACTGCTGTCTTCTAATTAAGGGGTTGCAGGTTTGAGTCCAGATTCTCCCTATTTGGAGTAGTGAGCTGCTATTATTATTACTGTTATATAATAAAAACATACATTTTTGTTACTTGCAATCTGACACTGTTAGTTTTCAAATAAAGACATGCTGCAGCAAACTTGCCTCTCCCTCTCTAAACTAATGGTGTTCTTCTCCAGCGATGACTACAGTTGGTGCTGTGGTTGATGCCTGGTCAGAACTATTTATTATACCAGCAATCAAAGATCTTGGACATCTGGAAATGTTTTGTTGAGAACTGTGGTTTGAGTTACAATCCAGGGCAACATATTACTGCTGATGAGCAACTGTTTTCAAACAAGGTTCTTTCTTGAAATATATCTCAACCAAGCCTGACAAATTTCACATAAAGATATGGCAACAAAGTGCATGTGCAAGGACACTCCTAATTTAAGAAAAGATACCAGTCATCCCACATGAGAAAGACTTTCTGAGACTGTGGTCATAAAGCTAATGAAGCTGTTTCTATACAAAGTCAGAACCGTAACAACAGACAACTTCTTCACATCACTTTCAATGACTTCTGCACTGCAAAATAACTCGGCTGGAGTTTGGGCAAGATCAGAAAAAAAACACCGTGTTCAAATGACAGCACTTTCAAATAATGATATTTTGATGCATGGATGTGTGTGTGCATACACAAGAGAAGCTGAGACAAATTTGATGTCATTCAAGCGGTTACTAGAATTTAAATTAAACACTTTCGCAAAGGTATAATGAAACAAGTGTGCTTTTATTCAAGAATAAAACAATAAAAAAAATTCAAGTGATAAAGAGATACCAAGAAGAAATGTTTCACCCGCATTTGCGTGTCTGCTGATATGCCTTCAGTGATATCTTTTACAGGTAGCACAAATTTACACTGGGTGCTACAGACTGAAATCAGATGTATGTTTTTATTATATTGTAGTAATAACAACAGCGGCACACTACTCAATGGGAATAAAACTCACAACCTCTTGATTACAAAACAGCAGCTCTTATCTCTGCTCCAACCAAACAGATACGTTGGCTCATATATGGGCTTGGGTTTTTATTCATTGACAGCAACGTAAAATGAAAGATTTTTTTAGGGGGGGGGTATATTCTTGAATAAATGCGCACGTGTTTTGTTATACCTTTTTTTGAAAGTGTTTATTTGATATTTGGACTTCAGTCATCACACATTATACACTTCACATCTGCATTTTGTCATTATTACAGTAAAATGAAAAATATTCTGTTTTAGTTATGTGTTCAACATTTCTTGCCTCAAATTTCCTGTCATCCTGCATTTACCCAGACCGTTGTAGATACTGAACATGTATCCCAAAGAATGATCTATTATTTACCCTATACAATTCCAAACATCTCACTGCTAGATAATCTTCAGCGTCCTAGTTGACTTCAGCTGCGTTGGCGGGGGGATGAGTAACCAGGCTGCCTGCTGCCAGTGCCAATCGACACATTTGCAAGACAAAGACGTTGATTATGACCTTTTTCTAGGCTTCAGGGATTCTACTGTTAACAGTAGCTTTCAGGCATTGCTGTGTTTTCTGCTTCACTCCGTGCAGCCTGTGCAACGCGGCCGCAGAGAGCTTAAACAACTCAGCACATCCACATAAAAACGACAAGGGTAAGCTTTCTTGAAGGCTTTTACTGGACATATCTCGTTGTAAAATGAAATGTATACAAAAGAATCATACAGGTATTTATAAGCGTAGAACCAAAGACAATAAATAATGATTTGCAAAGCAATACATTGCAGAGAGTATACATTAAACAATGAAGCTTTAAAAGACACTTACAAGGCAAGTGATTTCCACAGTCAGATTGAGACAAAGAGACGCGCGTGGACAGAGGTACAAATTGCTGCATATCACAACTAACCAGAGCCAGGGGTTTATATACCTTAGAGATACGTTTCGGACATGACCAAAACAAGAGATAAAGGGGTGTCTACATGAGACACATAGGGTATATTGTATTTAAATGTTTATTATGGGGCCTACATGCTTTCTGTGAGTTTCATAGACATTTATAACATCACTGTGAATGAGGGACGTGACTGACAGGTGTGTTAATAAATGACAAGACAAAGGGGGAGGACAGTTCAACCAATAACAGTAATAGTTACCAGCATGTGGTGCAGAACACAGTGCAAGCTGAGCATGTGGAACGGTCTGCTGATCACCATAAGTCCCGTCTTGGACGGACAGAGCATAGTCGTCGTGATACAGAACCAATAGTAAGACCCAAGGAGAAGCATGTGACTCCTCCCCACTGAACCAAACCATCCACAACTGCGCCCACTTTGCCAATATGTGCTTCTGGAACAGTGGGAAACCTGATTGATCTAAGCCATATCCAGGAGGATACTCTATGGTACAGGTTTGCCAGAGGTACCATTATGTATCAAGGGCTAAAAAAAAGTCTGGCTAGTGTGA
This sequence comes from Polypterus senegalus, assembly GCF_016835505.1. Classification (NCBI taxonomy): domain Eukaryota; kingdom Metazoa; phylum Chordata; class Cladistia; order Polypteriformes; family Polypteridae; genus Polypterus; species Polypterus senegalus. Next base: position 204,773,730 of record NC_053156.1, on the reverse strand, counting down.
TTATCATGCACAGCCCACCCTACCCAGTGATCCTTGAGTGGGACTAGTCACAAAATAAAAGTGGAGAAGCACCTACCACCTCTTCTGAAAGACTGGGCCTAGTGATTGATGGTGAAAACTTATCACAAACTGTCTCCATGTCACGCTTACAGCCAGCTTCTGAGCAAGGTCACATGGCTAGTCAATGGGACATCAGTGACACACAGCCATCACACTCTTGATGTCAATACGGAGACAGAAAGCGAGACATAACAGGATGTTTCTTCGCTTCATGAGGATGCCACATATTCACTCTCAGCATTACATTTTTAATTTAGGGAAACACCAGCATCCTTGAAAAGGGAACAGTAAAATAATGAATCCCTTAAGTTCATGAATTGAATAGTTTTGATTGACAGAAACTGTACAAATTATCCCATGCTGCCAGAGCCGCACTTTGTACTAAATATTGATTTATTATATCATGTACCAGAACATGAGAGTGAGGTTGTCGTTATTATTTCCGTGGACTTTCTGGTGGCAGGTTTACACATGCCCATCTCTTAGCAGCCCAACTGGGAGCTGAAAAACCCTTGGAGAAGATCAAACTCTGATTTTATTCACCCAGGATTAATCAGGAGGTTCGTCACTTTTGTGCTTCTTGTTGGGAGTGTCAACTAAAACAGATTCTTCGAAAGGACTCCTTGCACTTGTTAATATTCCTTTCAAGCGCAATTCCTTTCTAGTGTTGGAATTTTCAAAAAACATTGCACGGCCTTTCATAGGGGTCTTTGCGTGAGGAGAAGAAGTCCTAACAGACAAAGGGACGCCCTTTACCTTGAAAATGTTCAAGGAAGTTGCCAAGTTACTCAGGATTGAGCATTAAAAACCTCAGTATATCATCCCCAAACTAATCTTACTGGAGCAATGCAATAAATGCTTAAGCAAATACTGTGCAAGGTGGTCACCGATGATGTGATCATTTATTTCCCCTTGTATTGTTTACCTATCGGTAGGTCCACAAGCATACACAGGCTTCCATCCTTTCGAGCTATTGTATAGACAACAACCCCAGGAACTATTAGATATGCTGAAAGAAGGTTGGGAAGAGAAAGAACACTAATATACTAGAGTATATTGTGCAATTGGGCAATACATTTGCTAAATTATACCCATTCTGAAGGAAAACATTGAGTAAATGCAGTTTGCTCAGACTCATTACTATGATAGTGGTATGACACTCCAGGAATTTCAGCCCAGAGATTGTGTCACGGTCCTTATTCCCACTTCCTTAATGAAATAAAGGAGAGGAATGAACTGCTTGACTATCTGGTTATACAACTGAATCGTCGACTGTTGAGTGAGTATACCACATGAATCTCTTGGAAACATGAAAGGAAAGGTTCCCTACCCATCCCTGCTCCCTACTCCTCACAACCTTCCTCCTTCTTTGCCCAAACAAACCTTAATTTCAGCGCAAATCTGTCTCCCAACCAGTGACAAGAGCTCGAAGCAGCTATCTTGTCGTTGGGTCCTCCCATTTGGTTTGTACTGAGTACCAGTGACCCAGCATCCTGTGGGTAGAGTGCTTTGACCCCACCAATCCTATAATGCCACTTACTTCGATGATGTTGTTGTTTGTTCAGGTACCTGGGAGGCACCCGGCATTAAGCGAAGCTGGGGTAAAAATAAACCTCAAAAAATGTTACTTCAGGTTGTCAGAAGCCACATTTTTGGGTCACTTAGTGGGCAGAGGTACTGTATGCCCACACTATGCAGAAGTTAATGACATTATGAAATGGACTCATCCAATGACATAGATGCAGGTTCAAGACTTCTTAGGATTGGCGGGGTACTACTGCCAGTTCATTCCTTGCTTCTCAGATAGGGCAGTGCCTCTAACTCATCTACAAAGAAGCTGGTTCCAATTGTATGGAGTGAGAAAGCAGAGACCACATTTTGTGGTCTAAAAGAGGCCCAAAATTAAGCACCTACAGTATATTAATTACCTGTTTTTTCTTAGCCTTTTGTCTTACAGACCAAAACTTCAGACACAGGTCTTGGAACAATCCTAAGTCAAAGTGGTGATGGTGTTGAAAACTCCACAATGTACCTGTGCTGGAAACTTCTGGAACAGGAAACCAGGTATATGGCAGTGAAGAAAGAGAGACCCTCCTGGGACATGAATTCACTTTGGTGATGAACCATGCAACTTTACAGTGGATGGCACTTCATAAGAAGTCAAATCTCCACATCACCAGGGGCCTCATGTATAACGCCGTGCGTAGAACTCGCACTATAACATGGCGTAAGCACAAAAGCCGAAATGTGCTTACGCACAGAAAAATCCAGATGTAGGAATCTGTGCGTACTCCAACTTCCATGTTCTTCTGTTACATAAATCCCGATCAGCCTGAAAACTAACGCTCATGCACGCGCATTATGTAACGCCCCAAATCCTCCCAGAATTACGCCTATTTGAATATGCAAATCAATATAAATCGCCCTTAAGCGCAGCCTTCTGTGAAAAGACAATGGGAAAAGCACGGGGAAAATATAAGAATTTCAGCGAATACCAAGTGGAGGCAAAGGAAAAACATACTATTTGTTCAAATAAACCGTGGTATAATCAACAAAATGAAGTTGATCGAGTGACATAGCATGTTGGAGAAACTTGAAAGCTCACATTCACAAAATCGCAGTGCCGGAAATAAAAAAGAAGTCACATATCAAAGTCGCCGTGAAAAGAAGAGTTGTAAGCCCACTGTCTGAGTGTCATATGAAAGTTTATTAGGGTACAGAGAAAAAAGGCACACGGTGGGGAAAAAGCACGAAATGTCAACTTCAATCTCGACATTTCCACTTTAATCACGTAGTTTATTTTGTCATTTAGTAGAACATTATAAACTTCATCTTAAAATCGTTTAATTAACCCGTTTCTCAAATCACATCATAATTAAAGTAGCACGTTAAATGCTTTGTTTTGTATTTGATCTTCTACTCGTATGTGCTCTATGTGTGTGAATCACTACTTGCTTCTTAAACTGGCTCTCTTCCTCCAACTGGACAGAGAGTCCATTACATTCGTGATATTACATCTCTCTGAATAACTAAAATACTGAGATGTATACGTGATGTCATTTTCATGATGATAGGAGTTAAAGCACGTTATTAAACATGTGTTTCACTTCGATGAAATAATTTATTGTCGAAATTTGTCGCTGTGTTTTTAGCTGTGTTGTTATTTTCTCTTTCTGTGTTATATTCAATATATATTGGCGAAGCCGTCACTGCAGTCAGTGCTTTTCTTTCCCCAAGTAACCGATCGCCATACAATCAGCACTGTAATAGACGTTAAGCCATCTGTAAGCTTAGCGTCGATTCTTCAAAACGTTTAAAGAACATTGAAATATCTTCGTAGTACATGTTTAATTATTCTATCCTTCACGACACTCCCAGTGAAGAATATAGATTATTTAAATGCAGTTAAAGTTTTATGTGTATAATTTAACAAACATATTTTGCTGCATTTCACCTTAAAAATGATATCGTCAATATATGTAAATACGCGCTTTATAAAGTGGCTCAGGTTGTGAGATATTATAACTGTAGTGCAAGTTTACAGTGGGGTGATTGTACTTATAAGTACAAACAGTTCTACAAGGAGCAATTGATTGAGTGCATTTAAAGTTCTTGGGATGAAACTGTTTCTGAACCGCGAGGTCCGTACAGGAAAGGCTTTAAAACGTTTTGCAGTGGCTGAGACAGCGTGTCCTTGAAGCTGTATATCGATAATTCTCTTTCCGATCAGCTGCTGCTGTGATTCACACTCAGATACAGTGATATAAATACTCCGAGTCGTGCAGTGAGAGTAATATGGAAAAAGATGATCCGCTGTGGCAACTCCTAACGGGAGGAGCTGAAAGAAGAAGAAGAAGAAGAAGGAGAAGAAGAAGTGAGAGTAACAACGCTAAAGCAGTTATGGTATTTGGAATACTATGGCTGTTCCCTGAACCATTATATTGTTACGAGTTAATTACAATCAGATGCATTACACTAATAAACAATATGCGGTTAGTTTCTGTGTATTTATAAAACCGCGTCATGAAAATAATGAGTAATCACACAAGAACAGTACCATTGCTTTGACGCTGGGTGCCGCCAGTTTGCAAAACCGAGCGGAGAACTTGCGTACGACAAGGCAGGAGGCACCGTGGAAAAGTGCGTGGCTTTACGCCAAGTGTAGGTTTTATACATCGCGATTTGAACGTGTAAAAGTTCTTACACAACATTTCTGTGCGTACGCACCGTTTATACATGAGGCCCCAGGTGGGTTTTGGACCTTTGGACCTTTTTTATTTCAAAGTCCTACAATGTCGAGGTTCGCTCCATGCCAACGCTGATGCTCTTTTTTGCATCCATGACCTTGTGGCTCAAGTCATGATCCAACAAAGCTGGGCTGAGGGGTGGGGGTGGTACTGTCAAATGAATGCAAATGGGAGACAGTTTAAAGACTTGGGTGATAGTAATTCTCAGCCAATTCAGGGGTTGATGCTGTGTGATACTGGTCTCTTTTCCTCCCTCTGCAGAAAGGAAGATTGACAGCGCTCCACTTCCAACATCACTTCCAAGGTCCACCCACCTGGATCAGCTCTTCCTCCAAAGATTCCTCATAACCGGAAGAGCCGCTATATTGGGCAGTCACCCTGATATGACACAAGTCTGAGGAAGACTCGTGTTGCACTTATAAAGCTTTTTTTCTGTTTCAGTCATTCAATTATATGGGGTTTGCTGCTTGATGCTCCAACACATTGACATTGTCTTTGTCTAGTGTTATATATATGCACCAAGTGTTTTAAATAAGGAAATATGTTGCTTTTGTTACTTATTTAAAACAGTTAATGTGAATAAAATTGTGTTTTTATTTGTGTTTACTTAATAACTATTTATTAGTTATTCTCTGTCACATTAATGCTAAATGAGAGCCTACTACAACACCTGTAACAATCAAAATTCAATAATTTATTTTTTGATAAAGACATTGTTTATACATTTTATTACATTTTCTACTGTAATGTCCCCTTGTAACACAGTTTCCCATACAAATCAAATAAACATTCTATGTTTGCTTAATTCTTTATTGGACAGAAAACATTTTTAAGAGATCATTTCCTTTATTTGCATTGCTATTTTTAACTTACATTCCTGTAGCTACATTTGGTATACATAATCAAGTGTTTTATTTTCTTTATTATGTACAATGCCATAATAATCTTAAAATAGATTGATTTCTGCCCAGTCTTTCTTCTATACTTTTTTTTTTCACTATGGCTAAAATAATAATGGAACACTGGCATTCTAAAGTGAAATGAATTACAGACAGCCTTCAGTAAAATTTAATATTATGTGAACTCTGCATTCAAATGAATATTTTTCACTAAAAGTAATTACTGCAACTTTGCATATGTTCTCTGGAATGGCTGTTCATGTACAGAAGGTACTGATAACACAATGTGCCAAGAAGATGAAGATTATAAAATTATAAAAAATATGGAATATGCAAAACTGTTGGAAATAATTAATTTAAATTGTGGAAAATTAACATTGTGCAAAACTGTAAAAAATTCAGTTATATTCTACTTTAAGGATATTATTTCCTGGTTTGGATTTGCCAATTAACTATATTAATTACTTTCAATTGGATACATAGAAGATTGACTGGAGCATTAAGAAGCTGATGTAGTTTGACTTGGCCTTTCAGCAAGTGACACTTTATTTTAGGAGCAATTCACATTACCCAATTGAAAAACAAGTCTTCTTTTTTTCAGGCACCAGGGGTAAAAAAAATTAAAACTCAATATGTGAAATAATTAAAGAAATAAATGAGCTTGACCCTTCTGCTCATTTTGTATTAGAATTGTCAATCTTGATGAGAATGTTAATTTCTTGCTATTGAAAGGTTTATTTCTCATTAACAATAAAAAGCATAACAAAAATTGAAATAGTACATGAATCTTTTTAATCTTATTTTTACTTAATAATATTTAATTGACTAGAGAAATAAAATTTCATTGGTTGCATGATATGTAACAGAACTATGAACCAATATAAATCTGTTTATTATGTTTTATTATTTTAAAACAGAGCACTGCTTGTTGTAGGGTCATTTTTTCTACACTTAGACGGTGCTGAATATAAAAGTAGTCTCTTTCTCCAAATGATTATATTAGTTTTTAAAGGTTCAAAATGGCATATACTAACTTTATGTGGCAAATGCAAACATTTCAATGCAAAACTGTAGGTGTTTGAGTACATATACATTTTATATGACAAATGTCAAGTTTATATAGCAGATATTCAGCTAACATTCACCTTAAATGGAAAATGTCAAGCATACAGTTAAGTCGATACGTTTTTGGGCAGTGACAAAATTTTCATAATTTTGGCTCCGTATGCCACCACAATGGATTTAACCTAAAACGATCATTATGTGATTGAAGTGTAGATTATTAGCTTTAATTTAAGGGGTTTACCAAAAATGTATGCCACATGTAATTAGTTGCCCCTATCTTCCGTATTACTATTTTACTTATATTGCAGTTGGCAGTTTTCTTATTTACAAAGAGAATTAGTTAAATCCATTTTCCAAGCCACACTGACAGTAATGCTGAAGTTGGCATTGATAAGTCCTTGCTTCTGTCCTACCCAAATGGTGCTCTCTATCTATAAGACTGATGTAGGAAAGTGTAAGACAGACTTACATTACTCTTTCTCCTATGCTTTGCCCCCACGAACTTTCATAAAAAGCAAACTGCCAGAAACTCTTTATTCCAGCAAGAGTGTCATTTTTTTCTCCACAAGGCAATTTTGAAATGAAGCATCTGGGCCTTATCTGATAAAATGATCAATTACCAGGTGACATATAGTACCAGACATATCATCTTATGGTACCAGTTAAACATTCAACTCAAAGAGCCATAACTCAATTATTGACAACCTTGATGGCCAAAACTTTGCATCAAAAGTCAACCAAAAGGAATAGGCTGATGTATACCTAAGAAACCAATTGCAAGACATCTACTCCTTCCTTTATAAACCATTGTACACCCCATATATGGGCTTTCTCCTTTTAGCTCACTGATTAGGGTGACTTCAACTTCTACTCTCTGTAGCAGACACTCAAGTCTTGTCTGTATTAGAGTTGGATGAAGGACCACAAGTCCAAACCTTGCTAAGGAACAGCAAATGCTCAAGCTGACTGATTAACAGCTGACCAGCAGATGTCAAATATATGCTAGCCAAAAGAGGATATTCTGTATAAAAAACACAAAGAGAAAACCGTAGTGCTACCCATAATCAGAGGGTGCAAACACGGTGAGGAAGGAGAAAAGCTTATAAACAAAGAAATAAAAGCATGGAGATAGCCAACCAAGAAAGGAACGAAGAATCTCCAACACCAAGCCTTGAGTACATCTACTTTGATTATAAGAACTAATTATTGTAACTTATAGTTAGTATAAATCCAGACAATGTATTATAGTATTGGTATCACTGCACCTATAAAGACATAGAAGAATAAGTGTTTAACTGTTGCAAGTTTCTTCTTAAATCCATTAGGAAAGTTCAGAGCAGCAACTCATACGCACACACAGAAAATTTGTTTGGCTCGGGATGGTAACCTGGTGCAGACTAGCTGTGAGCAAATGAATGCCATGGTGTAGACAGTAGAAGCTAAATAACCAGCTAAAGAACGTATCCATCTTTACCACATACATTGAAAGATCATAATTCATAAGTAATGTGTCTTTTTTTCTATAGGAGAGAAAAAGTTAAACTAAGCTATCCCAATTTTATGTTCTGTGTTATTATTGACCTTAATCTTGGTATATTTATAGATAAAAAATCCACAAAGGGAGAAAATGAATGATGCATTTTAAAATACTGTTTTATTACTGATCTTTTGACATCTGTCAGGTATAATCATCAGAGGAAAGCAATATGATATACAGGAATCAAGACAATATATAGTAAATGATTCCTGTATGTGAAATTATTTTCCTCAGATTCAGATATCTTTCAGGTGTCAAAAGACCAAGAATAAAAGACTATTTTAAGATACATGATTAATTTTTTTCCCTTCATATATATATATATATATATATATATATATATATATATATATATTGTCAGGGATGCCAGGGGCCATGACCCGGCCGGGACGCCAGGAGGGACCGGAAGAGGGTCAGAGCCCTGCCTGGATCACGTGGGGTTTTCCTTCCGGGTTGCTTTGGGGGCCACGGGTCAAGGGCATGGAAGCCTTTCCCTGTAGGGGCCCGTGGTCACCGCCAGGAGGCGCCCCGATGTCTTGGAGACTTGTTGCCCCAGCACTTCCGCCACACCAGGAAGTGCTGGGGGGAAGACCTTGGGTGTTACCCGGAAGGCTGACAGGAGGACAGCCGGCACTTCCGCCACGCTGGGGTGTGGCCAACCGAGGAATGCCGGGAACACCTGCTGCTCATCCGGGTCCTCTATAAAAGGGGCCGTCTCCATTCATTCGAGGCTAGAGTCGGGTGGAAGGAGGACGAGGCAAGAGGAGCTGTGGAGGCGGCACGAAGACAAGGCATTGTGGCCAGGACTGTGATTGGTTTGGGGTTTGTGCACGTGACTAGGTCTGAGTGACCACTGGACTGGGTCTTTGTGACCATTATATTAATTGTAAAACTGTAAAATAAACGTGTGGTGGTTTTAAGACAACATGTCCGCCTGTCTGTGTCCGGGCCAAGTTCACAATATATATATATATATACAGTATATATATATATACAGCCACGTATTATGTTTACGTTATGAATAACTTGTATGAAGTTGGCCCTCTTATCCATGGGTTCAGCATCTTCAGGTTAAACTAAATGCAGATTAAAAATATTCCAAAAAAAATTTCCAGAAATTTCCAAAAAGCAAAACTTGACTTTGCCACACTATGAGCATTTTACTGAATTCACTTAAATGAAGTAATCTGCTGTTCCTTCCCATTATTTCACAGATCCTCAGTCCATCTCTCCAGCACTCGTCACCTGAGCATTGTTCACCTTGAGTCTCATTCTTTTTCTACTTGCATTGTGTGCACCTTTTGTTTCTGAGAAAAAATGACTCATAAAAAGTAACTTAAGTGGTCAAAGCAATCCCTTTGAGTTAGTGTAAAGTGCTATTACTCAACAAGAAAATAAAAATCTTAGATCTTTTGAAAAGGGGCATGTCACTTGCTGAAGTGGGCCATAAGGTCATTAATAATGAATCAAGCATTTGCACAATAAAGCAGAAAGAAGCCTAAATTCATGGAAGTGTTAGTGCCTCCCCTACAATGCCACAAATGGTGTCTGTAGTTCATGATAAAGTGCTTGCAAAGTCTGAAAGCATTACGTATGTGGCTACAGAATATGTCACAGAAGTATATCTCTGTTGTTGGCAAAATTATATGTGAAAAAGGCACTTAGCCTCTGTGATGGGGGTTGAGGAGAGTGAGAGGAAGGATTTTAAGGCTAGTAAGGGATGGCTGGTTAGCTATGTAAAGAGCTTAGCCTCAAGATCTTAAATATTGTCATTGGCTGTTTTATTCAATGCATTTCTCTTTCAGGTCACTATACAAAAGCAGGTGTTGAAAGAAAGAAAATGTTACATTTTTGCCAGCATGTTATATCTAGTTAGGTTAGGATGGTTGCTTCTGTACTGAACATGTACAAACTTTTTTTTCTTATCATTATTCCCTAAACAATACAATATAACAACTATCTACATAGCATTTACATTGTATTTGCTATTATAAGTAATCTAGAGATGATTCAAAGTATACAGAAGCATGTGTGTAGATGCAAATACTATGCCATTTTTTATAAGGTACTTGATCTGTAACATGTACATCGAGGGATGACTGTATTTGGTTTACTGCAGCAAGCATGATTAGGTTATTTGTTTAAATTTTTTTGCGAAAGTTATTTAATGTAGACGTTCATAAATTGCATAGATCTTTTCATATTTCTGGTATCCTTGGATAGGCAGAAATTAAAGTCCTCAAACACACTACATTAATATGTCGCCCACTGGCTCTTACTCATTTTTTTTGTATATTAACTCCTGTAATTGTCAAAGGAAACACTGATAATTAATTAACTGGTTGACTAACATCAATCAATCAGTTCTTCATCTCACGACAGACACAGTTCCTTCAAGAGCAGTTCTAAGGATGCTTTCATTGAATTTAACTTAAAGAGACAAACTGTCAGCAGACTTTCCTTGTTCAGAAGAACCTACAAATTGTCTTCTATGTTTTTAAGCTAAATTATAATTTCTTTTACTGCACCTAAAATAGAGTCTGTTTTGCAGGGAGCTCTGTGGCCATTATTTGTCCAATTCAGCCCCCACGTTGAAGACACTGTGAGAGAAAAGAATGTACTAAATGAAAAGAACAAAAGAAAATAAGTGGAACATGCCGATAATAGGGAGCAGACATAACCTTAGTCACAAAACAGGTTATTTTGTGAATAGGAGGAAATCAGCAAGAGAAATGATTATCAAAAAATATAATCATATATTTAATATAATTGTCTCCAATACACCAAATTAAGATATAAAGTCAAAAGTGAACAACAAAAGAGGCTTTTAGGATTGTCTAACAAGACAAAGAGGAGAAGAAAAAAGATCAAAAATTCAAACACGGAGACTAGGGCAGTTCCATCATCTTTAATAGTGGTGTCGTCTGAGATCCCATAATTCAAGCCTTGTGACCATAGATGGTTCCCCGAACGGGCCCAAATGTCAGTGGGGCCCTCATGAAAATTAAACCAGCTGAGTTTTGGAAGCTGAACCCTAGTGCACTCGAAAGGATTCTGGACCTTATGAAAGGTCACTTTTAAGGTAGGACAAATGATTTATGAATGGATATTTTACATTTCTACTTGAGTTGTGTTTTCTACTGTATTTAGACCATTATATTAATGTATATAAAGGTACTGTTTTCTTACAATAAACTGTTTTTATTAATTTTAAGGAATTTTTCAAATCTTTACATAAATGTACAAACAAAAGAGAACCGATACAAATAGAAATTTCACACAGAGAACCTCTCCAGAAGTAACAAACTTAACATTTTATGTAACTAAATTATATGCTTTTGCAAATTCATACATTTTCAGTTTCTGCATTTTTCATTCTACTGTATAGATTTTAAATAACACTTGAAATCCAATTCAAATATGCCACAACAGTATTCTTAAGTCATTTTCATTTTGCTATTTATAATAAAAAAAGTATTCAGCGGGTTGGAAAATGGATGGATGGATAATAAAAAAAGTTCTTTTTCCCAAATTTTATCTTGCACAGCACAATTAAATGTTGAATCTTTAAACTTAAAATGCACCTTTAGGTAATTAATAGCAAAATCTTTGTAAATCAGTGCAGACGATTTTGAAAACATACAGTGAGTAAAAAGATACAGCACAGAGTCTGTCCTCCAGCAGAACACATACAATACAAATCATCCTGCTCAGGTTTAAACTGGAGAAAATCTATGAACAATTTGAGATGTATGATGCAGTACGATGCTGCCTTATAGTAAGGAGTACTGGAGTTTGTTTCCCCGGGGGGGGATTTGCATGTTCTCCCTGAGTGTATGTGGGTGTGCTCCCACAGTCTACTGATGTGCATGTTAGGTAGATTTGCAATTTTAAACTGTGTGTGTGTTCACTGTGTAATGTACTGGCATGCTGTCCATGGACTGTTCCTCGGTAGGTCCCAATTTCCTCATTACCCTGTTTGGGAGAAAAGGGTTTGAGAAATTGGACAGATGGAAGGACATATGTTTGTAACCTCCTTATTATATGTCTTATTCTTGATTTTCATACAAGCTGTTTGTCACTCAGATTCACCTCATGCCGACTGCATCATGCCTTCAGTAAGCCTCAGTATCAGCAGCCATATGGTCCATGTATGGAAAATGTAACACTGCACCACTCATTTGACTTCAGTAAGAAGAGCCTCAGTTTGGGCAACTACTGACAGGTACTTTAATGATCCTTTGTGGCAAAGGAGGGCACTGCAATTCGTGCTATTGTGGGGCTTCTTATTATGGTGTTTTATTGTATCTGAGGTTTACGTATAATCGAGCGTAAGCATGTTTTGCTCTTGTCTTTTCCTTAATTGATAGATCTTAATAAAAAGTATGTGAATCCCTACACAAATGATCATTGTGTAAATTCTGTAGTATGTGCTGCCTACTCAGCTAGTAGCATGAAGTTGTTCAATTTTGTTTGTTATTCTATAAGTAAAGCTATGCATCAGAATTGGGATGAATAATGCACTCTTAATCAAAATGTCGGCACGTTGGTTGTCAGTCAGCTGGGATTGGAGAGAAGAGCTATGGTGTCTGATCAGGTCCAAGGCCCACGGACTGTGAATCTGTCCCTGCTTGTGACTGGCAACCACATATAGCAACTGTGAAGAAAATGGTGTTTATCATAATAATAATTCACAGTTAATTACATTTATATTGCACTTTCTCTGCGGCACGGTGGCACAGTGGGTAGCGCTGCTGCCTTGCAGTTAGAAGACCTGGATTTGCTTCCCGGGTCCTGACTGCGTGAAGTTTGCATGTTCTCCCCATGTCTGCGTGGGTTTCCTCCGGGTACTCTGGTTACCTCCCACAGTCCAAAGACATGCAGTTTAGGTGCATTGGCGATTCTAAATTGTCCCTAGTGTGTGCTTGGTGTGTGTGTGCCCTGCGGTGGGCTGGCGCCCTGCCTGGGGTTTATTTCCTGCCTTGCACCCTGTGTTGGCTGGGATTGGCTCCGGCAGACCCCTGTGACCCTGTAGTTAGGATATAGCGGGTTGTATAATGGATGGATGGCACTTTCTCACTACACTGTGACACAATAACACAAATGCTGATGCCTCCTGCAATATCAAAGGTCATCACAATTGCAACAGCAAATTAATCAATCAATCCATCTTCCTAAGGTGAAACCAAAGAAGACGAGTAGAGAATATACTCCACACAGGGAGCACCCAGGATGTGAACTCTGTTCTCAGCAGCAGGCCAAATAGGTTAGCCCAGACTTCCCTGTTCCCAGCCACAGATTATAGCTGTTCCTGGGGAATTCTCAGGCTTTATAAAGCTAGCCAAGAGATATAGTTCCTCCAGCGTGCTCTGGGTTTGCCACAGGGTATATGGCCACGGGGACATGCCCTGAGCAGCTTCAGAGAAAGCCAACCCAGGGGCATCCTTAGGACATGCCCAAACTACCACCACTGGTTCCTCTAATTACAAATGAGCAGTCAATGTACTTTGATGTTCTCCCAAATTGCTGAGCTTCTAACTCTTGTCAGAAAAATCCTTACAGATGGACCTGTATTGTATTCAGACTTGAGCAGATATAACAGCAGGTTAATTTCAATATAAATAATTTTAAGATTTTACTCATAGAAAGTAAAAATATAGATATAATTATACAATTTGGGTATCAGAAACTAAAAGAGAAAAGACCGCTTATCCAGACATTGTACAGAAGTGATTAAGAGCTCTCATAGGGTTATAATTTTCATTCCATACTATGTCAATCAAGTCAGTGGGGACTTTACGCTTTACATGTCTGATGCACTTATGAGGCCTTATATGGAATACTTCATGCAGTTTTAGTCATAACAGCATTATAGAAGGATCAGAGAAGGTTTACTAGATTAAGTGTAGAACTGTTTAGTATAATGTAAGAGGAATGGAGATAAATTATTTCAGGATACTTTAAAATTAATTTTTACTATAAAATGCACAGATTGGACTAAGAGTTAATATTGCACAAATGTTAACAAGTTTTTCTTCATACTGATACTGTTACTTTTTATATAAAGCAAATTATGAGTTTAAATTTTTTTAGGAAATGTTAGCTGTATCCAGGTTAACCCAGCCACCATTAACAACCACCACCTGTATTGTTAGTCAATAAGGTGCTGGCAGAAATTGGGCTACTGTTGGCTGAAGAAGGAGAAGAAGAGGAGGGAGACATGCCTGGAGGAAAGAGGCGAAGAGGAAGGTAAAGGGAGTGGAACTGAGGGTAGGAACTTTGAATGTTGGCAGTATAACTGGTAAGGGGAGAGAGTTAGCTGATATGATGGAGAGAAGGACGGTTGATATATTGTGCGTTCAAGAGACTAAATGGAAGGGGAGTAAGGCCAGGTGTATCAGAGGTGGATTCAAATTGTTCTATCATGGTATGGATAGGAGGAGAAAGAGGGTAGGGGTTATTCTGAAGGAACAGTATGTCAAGAGTGCTGTGGAAGTGAAAAGAGTGTCAGACAGAGTAATGATTATGAAGGATGGCAGTGTTTAGGAGATATATATATATATATATATATATATATATATATATATATATATATATATATATATATATATATATATATATATATATATATATATATATATATATATATATATATATATATAAAACAAGTGACTGGTATATTGTATGATTTGTTTTTATACTTTTAATTTCACAAATTGTTCAGATCAATGCAAATATAGAGTAATAATAATATTATTAATATATATTATAATTTTATTATTATTTTAGTAATATAAAACTGCTATAACGTACATAACATCAAATACTGTATGAAATTAAAGAAATGCAAAGGTTGTGAAGCATATGCCAACCAATTCAGTGATAAGGCAGAACTCCAGCTTTGGAGTCTTTATTTTCCTGATCTGGTGTGGTTAAATATTCTCAGGATTCATAAAAGGCACATATACTTTATATACTTTTGCTCACTTCACCTAAATTGTAGAGCCAGCCCTAAAAATGGCCAGTTTAACTTTATGTAATAAAATATTTTAAAAATTATTTTATTCAGATGGAGCCAAACTTCAGGAAGAAGGCAAATGGAAGTCTCAACTTGTCTGATTCTTTGGAAGCACAAAAAGTGAAGAAGGGAGAACCAGAAGAGGTCTAGACCCCTTTCACCAGATAAGGTCTTGGAGTATGCAAGAACAGCCATTGTAAGTCATGGCCAGGACCCACATAACAGGGTAAATATTTTGGGTCAACATGAAATGCAGTTTAGCATCTTCAGAGGCAAGACATTCAAGTGGGTGGAAGAGAATGCCTTGGGATACGTTGGGTATCTTGTGTTATCTATGATGAAAGAATCATTAGAGGTAGAAGACTCAAAAAAACACTATTTTAATAAGGCAGCCTTTAGGGAATATATGGAGCTTTTTTTCTGAAGGCCAGAAGGCTATTCACATTAAGGCCCAGTCTAACACCTCCACTTTCCTGCCCTCCACCTTCTCTGCTGCTGCAGCATCCTCCAGGTCTCATATCTCTATTGCCCCAGCATCAACCACCTTTCCACTCTCCTCTACTGCCCTACCATCCTCCAGCTCTCATCCCTCCTATATTACCCCAGCATCAACCAGCTCTCATCCCTCCTGTAGTACCCTGCCCTCTTACAGCTTGCAGCCCCAGCAACAGCCCTTGAGCTTTGTAGCTATGCCCAAAATGAACTTTCTGCATTTCTTTTTGACTGGGAAGGTACAGCACCCATTGAGAGTAGACAAAACTGTCAAAAAGGTCTTGTTTGAAAAGAAGAAACAACCTCATCGATTTGTAATTCATTTTTACAGGAAAAATGTTTATGTTTAAAATGTACTTTTATCTTTAATTTGCAGTCTTTGTACAGTTGGTATTCTTTTGACATATTTATTGCTTATTGCATATTTTTCAGCCCTGGTTGCTATGGCAAGCTTTGTTTTAGCCCCTGAACAGACAGCTGAGCTAGAAGATAGGGAATTGCTCGCAGAGGTCAAACAGTTAGAGTCACAAGCTACCAGTAAGTATATATTATACAGGTCTTTTTGTGATGTTTGAAAATATTAAATCAAGTTTCACCATGCATTTGAGCCTTTGGTTTACATTGGTTAGTGCAGCAGGGTGGTGATTACATTTCTATAACTACATGGGTCTGTAGTACATTTAAACTCCAACTTTTCTTAATACTGATCAAAATTAATATACCTTGGCAAAGTTAATATATTGTTATTTATCAGTGCTTTTGATTTTTATTCTCCCTGTTATTTTCAAAAACATAGCTGTGCTCATTTCTATTGTTTTAAAGTTGCACCTTAGTTGGAGCCACAATGTTGTGTCACAGATGGACATTAGCCACAGGCTCCAGTTCCCTTACATCCTCACATCCAATTTGGCATGTGACATGTGGGTGGTTCATCTGTTGCGTTCAAAGAGGTCTGGGCAATAGAAGCAGCCAAATTAAAAAAAAAGCTGCAAGAGGAGCATACAGAGGTATGGCTAGGGAAAAACATTCAGTACCTGGCGGACTGCAAGGGCTTTTCAACTGCTGTCTCCACTGGTCTGTTGAACCCACTGACCTTTAAGAACCCATCTGACATGCTCCCTGTTTCAAAGCACTGCTGGCTGATGCAGGTATATGCCCAGGATGTGCCAAGTAACTGGATGAGATTAAAGCCACTGTCACCTCACAATTTGGATGTGTGCTAAAAATAGATTCTACCAAGAAGGTCTCAAAGAAGCTTGCAGATCACGGGGCTAGGCCTGCTTCCTAGGCGACAAATGTTGGCAACAAGTATGGGCAGATTATAATGTCTATCCACACAACAAGTGAAGGCTTTGGTCTTGGACCGATCATTGATGGAATAATAAAGAGGTACTGGGATGCTGGAGTTCCTTTTCCTGAAGTGCTGTATGTTGATAGAGACTGCTGTGGGTCCACCGTTCTGAGACAGGTGTTTGAAGAGTGAAAGGACTTGCAGATCAAGCTTGATATATGGCATTTCATGAGGAGGATTGCTGTTGGTTGTACAACTGACTTGCATCCTCTGTATGCAATCTTCATGAACTGCCTCAGCAACTGCATTTTCATGTGGGACCAGGAAGACTTGGACAGGCTAAAGGAGACCAAACTAGCAGAGCTGGAAAGTCATTTAGTCCGGTCTTCACATGTAGATGTGATGCGTTGACTCAGCAGAAATGAGTTGGCTCTGAACTGTGAAAGAAAGACGCTCAGGACATGGTCACTAAACTAATTGAGGCTTTTGATGGTGAGTGGGGCCACAACACTTTTGGAGTACCTCTCATTAATTCTGCAAGGATGGGTAAGATATGGAGGTCTCAAAAAAGTGCATTGTCTGTCTGCATTCAGTATCCTCCTGGTGTGCAGTTATATGTGCAGACTGGGACTTTGGTAAAGGGAGATCATCGCCTGCCAACCTGCAGATGTGGAATCCTTCCACTTACACATTAACAGGTTCATCCCAGGTAAATACTCAAGTGTCTCTCAGGGCACTGTACAGGCAAACACTCATTTATAGACTTTGTGTAATGCTAAGATGTTTTATCATCGCAGTTACCTTTGACGTAAAAAACTTAGGGGTAACCGTTGACTGTAATCTGAATTTTAAATCGCATATTCATCAGACCACTAGGACAGCATTTTTTCACTTAAGAAACATAGCAAAAGTTAGACCTCTTATTTCATTGAAAGATGCTGAGAAATTAATTCACGCTTTTGTTTTCAGTCGACTAGATTACTGTAACGCACTCCTCTCAGGACTACCCAAAAAAGACATCAATCACTTGCAACGAGTGCAGAATGCAGCTGCTAGAATCCTAACTGGGAAAAGAAAATCTGAACACATTTCTGCTGTTAATAATATAATGTCAAGCCCCTGATGTTGTATTTATTTTTTCAGTTGAGCTGATAGGAGTGGAGTATCTGTACAACCAGACAGGCAAAATTCTTTCAGACTACAAGTCCACAATAAACAAGCTAGAGGATAATGACATCCACATGGAGGATGATGATGATGATAAGGGCTTTGTGGAGCCTGAGGCCTTTCAGAACTTCACTGTTTCCACCATGGACATCACAAGACCTCCACATGCTGCCTCCATAGCCACATCATCTGCAACTCCATCTGCAGTTCCCTTATCCTCTCCTTCAAGGAAAGGAGCGGAACATCTGGAGCAGTTAAGACACCTGGCAGTAAGTTTTTTGTGGAAACTTTCTAAAACACCAAAATTTGGCATTATAATATCAGTGATATCTGTTTTTAATATGCAGAACATTAAATGGTGTGTTGACCTTGCCCAAATATTTTGCTTTCATTATTTTTTTAGCTCAAGTAAAAGATGCACTGCAGTCATCAACTATGACTATGATAACTTCATTATCACTATCTACTAGTCATGATGTGAGTTCAATATTTTAATATTTTGTTGCTTATTGTTACTTGAAACTGTATTTAAATTACTTTTAAAAACATTTCAGTACTGAAACAAGTCTTGGAAAAAGATGTTCTCAGCTATTGGACTGTATATATTGTCAGGCACCATAGTTGCTAGGAATTTTTCTTGGTCTTACATCCGCATGCATAACAAGGTGAATTAAAATTGAATAACACAATATGCAATACATGACATTATCATAACATTATATACAGTAGTGAAAGTATTGAAGTATACATTGCACAAAACTGAAATATATAAAACAATATAGCACAACAGAATTGCACTCCTGCCAAGTAATATAGCAAGTAAATCCTTTTAAAATAAACCCAAAATAAATGTAATTTAGATTGGACAGGGGAGTTTAGAAATCAGCAATGTAATTGGAGAGTCTGACTGCTGCAAGATGTACTGGAGAGCCATGTTCATTGCATCTTCAACCGACCAGTTTACACAGTAAGCAAACTGTAGTGGGTCAAGCAGAGACTTTGTGATAGATCTAAAGATCAGAGATATTAAAGAATCAGACATTTAAAACTCTTCACTATTACAGAGGTCAGTGCCAGAGGTCTGTAATCATTTAGACATTTAAGTATTTTGCTTCTTAGGGATGATTATGGACTGCATTGAAACAGTCAAAAACTTTACAATGACATAAAAACTTTTCTTTTTTATAAATACAGGATCCAACTTAGTATGGAGGGAAAAAGTGTTGTGTGGTTCGTGTCCTTTACGGCACTTCTGTCTCTGGAGAAAAACAAATGGACCTCATGCTCCAAAATGTAGAGATGGGAGGTGCAGTTACACAGATACAGTAATACAGCAAAGTTAGCTGGAGTGATGTCCATATACATCTAGTGTGTTAATTAGGGATTAATCTTTATTTGGGGGTAAGGGGCATGTTATTAAAACCACTAACATTTTGTAAAGCATTCGAGACTCAAGAACACTCATTGGAGAAGAAATTCTGTTACAGCTTGACCTTCTATCTGCTTTGGTAGTTGATATGTAACTTCTTTGTAAACAGACTTATCTCCACTTTGCTAAGCTTTGTCTTTCAGATTATTAGAAAACTAGTTTGTCATTATTGCAATTCATGATTGTTTAGTTGGAATACAATTGTATTGACAACAATGTATGTAAGAAATAACTGAGCCGTTATATTCATCTGTTTAATTTTCAATGTAGGATTCTGTTGGACCTGACAACATTGAGGGTTACAGATTGTTGTACCGGGTGTTGAGAGCGCAAAGTGGTTGTGTTGCGCTAGGTAAGAATGACAATGTTACATTCTAGTAAGAATGATAATGTTACATTTTTTCATGAATTGATATTAATTTCACCAATAATGTTTGCAGGTGCTTTTGGGAGCTCAGTGGCCTGACTGCAACAGGGTTGTTGAGGCAGTGTTTGTGAAACTTTGTATAGTGTTCCCCAGCCCAAGATGCTGTGAAGGTGTTACAGTGTCTAGATGGACTGGTCATGCGTTTCTGCAAGCACTTGTCTTTTTCTTGTTGTGTTTTCTAATTATTTTTTATATTATTTATACCCATTTTTTGCCTAAATTATATATGACTTGTTGCCCCTTTTTTTTATTCATGTTGCTATTATTCGATTATACATTTTTACTGTACATAGAGTATTCATAGTTATTATATGCTAAGTATGTAAATATTTTAGGAAAAAAATTAGACTTAGGGGTCACATAGTCATTAAGGATAAAGTGTATTGATATGCTTTCCATATTAAAATATAGCGTTCATCTTAAAGAAATTGCATAAAGGGTGAATAGTTGCCAGAAACATGTTAAGGCATATCAGGAAACCAAATAAAGGGCAAGTGAACAATGAAATGTACTGATGAGTTGTATTCAACAAGATTGGACAGTTGTTATACACATACATTTCAAGGGTGGTGGCTCAAACCAAAGAGTATAAGAAGAACCAGAATGTATTGGTGTTAGGCAGGTGATAAGCTGTGATTTCTGCCAAATAGATTGTTATTTGGAACACATGCATTTCATGTGTGTTCCGTTTCTACAGTAATCTGTGTAAACACATTGTTAAAACAGAAACGTTTTCATATTTTAGTAATAAATGTTACATAATGTAGGCATAAACTATAGAATGTGCGAAGCCTAAAGTCCAAAGATCAAATAAACACTTTCACAAAAGGTTCAAGGACAATACAACAGCTTCTGCGGCGTAGCGGTAAGATTTGCTGAAGAGTCCCCGATTCAACCTGACTGTCTCCTATATTTACTCTTTTCAGTAGTGAGCTGCTCTTATTGTTAATATTATATAGTACACACATACATGTGGTCTGCATCTGTAACAGACAGTTACATATAGTACTGCACTTGTAAAAGTTACCTTTTTTTTTTCATTTTATTCCATCAGTCACGATCACGATACATACTACCGCCCTAGGGATCTGACGCTGTGAGTTTTTATTTGAAACCGCAATAACTGTAGATGTGAGTGGTGTTTTGAGGCAATGGAACTGGACATTCTCTGATCTGGATGGATAAAAGCTGACACACAAACGCTGGTGAATCTGACTTCTTCGTATCTCACCTTCACTTTATATTTTTAATTCAGTTTTATTGAGTGTTCCTGCTCATGCAGAATTAGTATGCACCTTATGGTTTATAATGTCAAAAAAACAGAGACGTATTTATATATGATATTTGGAATTATTCATTTTATGACCTTTTATGAGGTCATTTCAGCACTATATGCAATCATCAAATTCAAATGTTAACAGTTAACACACACGCAAGGACAGTCCTTCCTACATTTACGACATGTGTACCTGTTGCAATGTGCACACTTCTCTCTATGCTGTGGTTTCTATTACACACCTGAAAGAAAGAAACAATATATGTGACATTTTGAAGAAATCTTATATGACCTTTTTTTTGGGAAAGGCCACGCTTCTTCAAGCGGGATGGACTGCATTCAAATAGATTTGGTGCCCAGGTCCTCTCCGAAAACATCGCTAAGGTAATTCGTCTATCTTGACTGTCTACTTCTACTTTAAACCCCTTCCGTAATGCTACTGCTTTGATAGGACATAATGGCTTAACACAGTCTTCCGTTAAAGTGCACAACATTAATAATCTAATAACAAATCTTAATGCACGTAAAAAATCTAGGCAGTGTGGCATAAACACCAATAATTTAATTGCAATTACTACTTCAGATCAACAATGCATTAAAACTATAAAAACGGATTGTAGATTACATAAAAAATATACACAGAGCGGCGTTAACAAAAATAACTTAATTTTTGTTCCGAATACCAAGAACACGCATAAAATTCAGCTCTGCCCTTCAGAAACATTAAATATGGCACTATTAAATGTTAGAGCTTTAACTAACAAGACATTTTTTATAAACGATCTTATTAGTGATAGAAACATTGATTTTATTGCACTAAATGAAATGTGGCTTAACTCAAACGGCGCGGCTGTTTTAATTGAATCTGCGCCTCCGGATTACAGTTTTACTCGTGCAGACCGCCAGGGGAAAAAGGGAGGCGGATTGGCAAACATTTACTCGAGCTGATTAAAATGTAAAGATGTTAGTTTTGGTAAATTTAAGTCCTTTGAGTATCTCGCCATTGTTATTCATGGAGATTCTCACGTTCTAGTATTATCCGTGTATAGACCTCCTAAATATAACGCGTCTTTCTTTGAGGAATTCTCTGACTTAATGTCAATTTTAATTACAAACTATGACACACTCTTAATAGTCGGCGACTTTAACTTTCATATCGACAATCAGTGTGACCAAAAGTAAAGAATTCATGAACCTCCTGGACTCTTTTGATTTGAGGCAGCTCGTTAATCAGCCTACACATAAAGCAGGTCATACGTTAGACTTAGTGATTACTAAAGGACTTAAAGTTGATATAAAGCAGGTCATTGATATTGGTCTATCAGACCATTTCCTTCTACTATTTAATATAGAAATAAAGATAGAAAACACTCATGAGAAGCATTTTGTTAAAAAACGCTTCTTTGACTCATCAGCAGCTTTAAAACTTACAAACATTCTAAGCAATCAGTCTGTTTATAGCGCCAACTATAATAGCGAGGATAATGTAAATAGTAAAGTGGAAAACTTTAATTCTAAAGTAAGAGCTGCTGTTGACATAGTTGCACCTGAAAAGACAGTTAAAAAATCTTCTAGTATTGTTATTCCATGGAAGACCCAAAGAGTGTCTGATTTAAAAGAACATGTCGTAGAGCTGAGCGTAAATGGAGGAAAACTAAACTAACTATCCATTATGAGATATTGAAGGTTAAAATAACAGAATACAATAACACAGTCCGTCTTGAGAGGCGCTGCTATTTCTCTAATATTATAAATAACAATGCTAGTAATCCCAGAGTCTTATTTTCTACAATTGATCGTCTGTTAAACCCAGGTAACACAAAGGAATGCCCCCAGAATACTTCCAGTGAAACCTGTGAGAACATTGCTGTATTTTTCAATCAAAAAATTAATGATATTAGAGATAACATAGAACCTCCATAGCCGCGGTACTCCATTATAAACAAATTAAATGCTTTCACCAGGATAGATTTACCTGAATTACATAGTATAATCTCTCAACTGAAACCCTCCACCTGCGTCCTTGACCCAATACCAACCAGGTTTTTCAAAGAAATATCAGGCGTGCTAATTGACAATATTCTGACATAGTTAATTGTCATTAGATACGGGGTCTTCCAGACTGTCTTAAGACTGCTGTAGTTAAACCCCTGCTCAAGAAAAATAATCTTGACCCCTCTGCCTTTGAAAATTTTAGACCCATCTCTAACCTGCCCTTCTTAAGTAAAATTCTAGAGAAGGCAGTCATTATGCAGTTAAATGACCACCTCAATAAACATGCTATTCTTGATAAATTTCAGTCAGGCTTCAGAACAAATCACAGCACAGAAACTGCACTCGTTAAAGTAGTAAATGACTTGCGGGTAAATGCAGACAGAGGCCATTTATCTGTTCTCATCCTCTTAGATCTGAGTGCTGCATTTGACACCATTGATCACAATATTCTTAGAAATCGCCTTAGTCAATGGGTGGGCCTCTCTGGCAGTGTCTTAAATTGGTTTGAATCCTACCTGGCAGGAGAAAATTCTTTGTGAGTTGTGGTAATCAACTCAAAGACACATGATATCCTATATGGTGTTCCACAAGGCTCTATCCTGGGTCCGCTGCTTTTCTCAATCTATATGCTTCCGTTAGGTCAGATTATCTCAGGTTACAACGTGAGCTACCACAGCTATGCTGATGACACACAGCTGTACTTATCAATAGCACCTGATGACTCCGACTCTCTCGATTCACTAACACAATGTCTTACTGGTATTTCTGAATGGATGAATAGTAATTTTCTCAAACTAAATAAAGAGAAACTGAAATTTTAGTAATTGGCAATAATGGATTCAATGAGGTTATCAGAAATAAACTTGATGCATTAGGATTAAAAGTTAAGACGGAAGTAAAAACTTAGGGGTAACTGTTGACTGTAATCTGAATTTTAAATCGCATATTCATCAGACCACTAGGACAGCATTTTTTCACTTAAGAAACATAGCAAAGTTAGACCTCTTATATCATTGAAAGATGCTGAGAAATTAATTCACGCTTTTGTTTTCAGTAGACTAGATTACTGTAACGCACTCCTCTCAGGACTACCCAAAAAGACATAAATCACTTGCAACGAGTGCAGAATGCAGCTGCTAGAATCCTAACTAGGAAAAGAAAATCCAAACACATTTCTCCAGTTTTGATGTCACTACACTGGTTTCCTGTGTCATTCAGGATTGACTTTAAAATACTGCTTATGGTTTATAAAGCCTTAAATAATCTTGCTCCATCTTATATATCGGAATGCCTGACACGTTATATTCCAAATCGTAACCTTAGATCTTCAAATGAGTGTCTCCTTATAATTCCAAAAGCTAAACTTAAAAGAAGTGGTGAGGCGGCCTTCTGCTGTTATGCACCTAAAATCTGGAATAGCCTGCCAATAGGAATTCGCCGGGCAAATACAGTAGAGCACTTTAAAACACTGCTGAAAACACATTACTTTAACATGGCCTTTTTATAACTTCACTTTAACCAACATTTATGGACTGAAAGCCAGAAGTCTACGTGACCATCATCATCAGGTCCTTCCATGAAAACCCTAAATACAAAAAGGACTGTTTGATTTATGTTAGGTTGATTGCCCAGAGGGGACTGGGCGGTCTCTTGGTCTGGAATCCCTACAGATTTTATTTTTTTTCTCCAGACTTTGGGGTTTTTTTTTGTTTTTTCTGTCCACCCTGGCCATCGGACCTTACTTATTCTATGTTAATTAATGTTGAATTATGTTTATTTTTTATTGTGTCTTCTATTTTTCTATTCTTCATTTTGTAAAGCACTTTGAGCTACATTTTTTTGTATGAAAATGTGCTATATAAATAAATGTTGTTGTTGTTGTTGTTGAATAGTACCAATCAGAAAACATCATCGCACTAATGCAATATTATTTGAAAACGAACAGCGTCTGATCGGGTGTGAATTTACGATGGCACTGTTACTTGGTGGGGGGTGCTGTTACAGCGTGATCGTGATTGAGAGAATAAAACTGAAAAAGTTTTACAAGTACCATAAATGTATACCCAATGTCCCATATACTTGTCTCTTTCTTTTTTTTCTCTGTGTTGCATTGACATCATGCACCAGAATGCGTGAGCTTATTCAGTGCAGCAGGATCAACACACATGAACTGTGCAAGGCATGCAAGGGGGACACTGTGAAAAGAAGAGTGTTCATGGCTCATATTGCAGAGGAACTTCGTCGTCGCATCTTACTAGAAAAGGCAATGAAAAAAGAAAAGGAGGATGCAACATCGACAAGCTTCTGTTCCAAGACAGCCGCTTCCCCAGGAAAGTAAACTGAGTCAGTGTCAGGTGCCCTTTCAATGTAATAGGAACCCCAGCATAGAGAAAAGTGTGCACATTGCAACAGGTACACACATCGTAAATGTAGGAAGGACAATTCTTGCAAGGTCCTCAAACACAAATTCCACACACACACAGTGCTCCAGCACCAAGCACCCTTCTATTCCTGGGCCTTTCAATGGTCCTCCTTGGGCCACCTTTCTTCCTCACTTCCGAGCGTTGCCTTCTTCCACCCTACTCTAGCTCATTGATCATAGAAAGGCGGTCCCCTTTTAACCCCAACCGGATGTGATCCAGGAGCCCCCAATGAACTTCTGGTGGCACTTCCTGGTGTGGTGGAAGTGCCGCACCAGCACCCGGAAACACTCCAGGTGACCCTGGAATTCCTTCCGCCAGCTCTTCCTGGTGTGGCGGAAGTGCTGGTTTCCAGGGCTCTAGGATCCTCTGGGCGTCCCCTGGCGGTGGCCCCCATACTAACCAGGACGGCTGCCCTCTTGTGGTCCGGGGGAGGTATAGTCCCTTTCCCGGTCTTTCCAGGTGTCCCAGCTGGATATGATGCCCAGCCACCTGCCACAAGTACAATATAAAAAACAGACAATAAATATAACACAAAGCATCTATTTAAATGAGATTTTAATTGTTTCTTTTAAGATGCTGACAATGATAGATCTAATTATGAATTCAAAAATGTGTGCTGCAATTATTCTTTAGTAAAAAAAGATTATTATCTTTTACTGTGTTCTGTTATAGTTTTAATTAGTGTTACATTTAGCCAGAAAAAACAAATGTCTATATAGGACTAATTCTCATACCATTTTTTAAACAACACATTTCATGCAATTGGCTATGGAATTTAAAAATATAGCATATAGGTCTTTGAATTTCTTAATTAGTGTTACAGCTGGTTGAATGAACTTTAGCAGAGACACTCTTTCAACATTTTTATGTGGTCTTTGAAAAGTCTTTTGATAGTTTCATTATGTTGAGCAGTAAGCATTTGGTGTTTACACATACAGTACATACTTTCATTTTATTTATGTACTAAAGGCTTTTACAATGTTAATTTTTTACCTGTGGATTTGCACTTTTGTACTAAACCAAGAGAATATCAGTGAGATTTTTTTTTGATACCATGAAGTTTAAGAAAAAATACAATAACACAATTACAGGATCAGTTAACTGCTTGATTGACTATTTGATCAATGTATCAGCTTAATTAAAATAACTAACTTAAACAACAGTAAATATAAACACCCATCTCCATATGCCACATTCTTTGACTGTATCCTCTAATATATTACAATTATCACCTATATGTGAGCTATGGAATTATTATACATGTTTAACAGATAACAATAGATTGAACATCACAAACTAAGGAGCACTCTGTCATGATGGTGTACTTTGTGGAAATATTGGCTGAGAGAGGGATGTTGGTCACAATGAACAACACACCCTTGGCATTACAGTCTGGTTAATCTGAAGAAGGACTTGAGAATGGTTAATGTAAATTTTGCATAGCAACAGGTGTAGGTATAATGTCTAACTGTTCACCTACAATTTTAAAAAGTGGCTGCTGAGAATATACCAGATCAGAGTTTTAGCAGATTCAGGCTGCAGCAATACAATCCTCTTTAATATGCAAGGAATACTCCGTACATGTTACCTATAAATGCATGGTCCTCAGAGAAGAATTCATTTTTATGTGCTCTCTTGAAAGTTTTCTTTTTTCAGATCAATATGAATGACATAATGTTCATGATACATGAGGAACTTAGAGCATGTACCCTCAAATATGGAAACTGCAATGCAATGAGCACTTTTGTTGTCACAAAACTGGTGCTATAGTTACCAGTGATGGGAGAAACTGCAAAAGTATAAGAACTACAAAGATTTAAGGTGGAGTTAGTTTCTTTCTAACCAGTGTATAACCAAAAGATCAACTGACTTTGTAAATAAGTTTGCATCTGAGGAAAACAAGCATCTGAAAATGGAGCTGTTATATTTCCAAGATGGAGAGCATCAGCAGGTACAAGTTATGAAAAGGCAGTGACAGTGAAATGAGAGGCCTATCCTGAAAGAAAACAATTGTTGAAGAACTCTTGGTTGGTGAGGAGTTGTTTACATCCCAAAGTGTTAAACAAAGCAAATGGAAGGTAAAGGGACTACAAGCATCAATGTGTGTCAGATAACAAGTTGAATTTGTAACTGTGAACACCAATTAATCTTTTCCCAAAATCAAAACCATGAACCATAGTCAAAGTACGCGCTACAGATAGTCTTTATACCAAGAAGTCAAGAAAAAATACACTCACAGAGTTTACTATGATTATATCCAAATCTTGAATGACTCAAGACGTGTGAAATGACCATTTATGTAACATTAACATACTGTACTAATTTTATTTTAAAGTAGTTTCAACCTCACCACAAAATAAATAAAAGAAAAGAATAAAAAATTAAACATAATCATAACACAAAAGTGTCCCTTCAAGATACTGAAGAATCTATTTTTATATATATAGTAGTGTTTTTACTCAACATCTTGTATTGCAAGAAACCACACTGCATCCATTCTGTGAAAAAAGTAAACTACAAGTGTTGTCTATGTCTTTGTCTGTAGAAGGCAGATGTCAACGAGGGGGCCACCCTTTGTAATTTCTTCAGATTCAGATTCTGATTTTGTCCTTGATAAGTCTACACAGATGATGTTGAGAATGATATGCAGTAAGCGCTTTATACCAAACATTTCTTACAAAATCTGGGTACTTATTATTTTACATGTATTTGATATATAAATATCTACGAGGGACTTTCAAAAAGTTTCTGCACTTTCTTTTAACTCATTTCAAAAACAAATTACATCACTTTTCTACATATTCACCTTTGTTGCTGATGCAATTTTCTCAGAATCATACCAACTTTTTAATGCCCAATTACTACTCCTCCGTAATTACTACGTCCCTCGTGTATAAATATATTTCATAAAAATCTGTGCAATCATAATAAAATAATTACTAAGTAAGGAGACATGTTCAAGTTCATGAAAAGTTTCAAGGTCATAGCCATGTAAATGTATCTTCAGGACCAGAAAATGATGATTCACAACTAAAAGAGCAGAGTGAGGTATGCATTGTATGTTTTTGTTGAATTCATATTTACATGATTCTTATTCTACATCCAGTATGTAGTATGAGCTTTAAGTAAAGTAAGTAATTTGTAATTAGGAATATTATTGATTTTCTCTTTCAATATCTATTTACACTGCAAAAACAATCAGGAAGAAAGATAAAACATAATCAGGTGAATGAAATGATGATGACAGTAGACATAGAAAAACATTTTTAGAGCAACAAGAAGCCCCACTTGAAGAGCTTGGTATGGTAAGGTGAAGACTTCGTACTTTTTGTTAACAGTTAATATATGCAGTATAATCAATACAAAGAGATCAAATTTTAGTTTATGGGTTTCTGTACCAAGTGTCACCCAGGGTCTTGGCTGTTATTGCTTACTTTATTTATATGGAAGAACTAAGAGTTGCAAACACGGCATCTACATATTTGTATATTTTGCTAAATAAGTATTGACAAATGAAAATGTGTTTTTGCATCTGTTTGAACAGTTTCAGCTAACATTTTGAGAACAACTCTTGCTATTGACCCATCATTGGAATAGCCTAACATTCAGTTTGGCAATATGTATGTTAACAATTGCAGGAATCTTTTCTGTACACTTTCATGACATTCCCTTGATCATGTATGTATGTTACCACCTTGAATTTCAAAAAAACTCTATATTGTTAACATTAAAATAGACTATTGCCTGTTCAGTGGAGAAACTTCCAAAGGTAAAAGGGACTATTACGAAGGTACTGAATGATTTGGAAATTGTAGAGGGATAAGTACTACTTAGATTATATAGGCTGAAATAAAAAAATCACTAGGTCCAGATAATATTTATTCTTGAGTTCTTTAGGAGGTGTGACAGATTGGGGGTGCTATCGCTCCCTTGAACCCTTGTTCAAGACGCCAGACACCAGGTAAAAGTCCAAAAGTTGACTTTATTTATACTGCACAGTGCACAAAGCACCCTCCTCTCCACAATACTCATCAAATACTCCAAAATACACAAAAACAATTCCTCCACTCCCAGACGCATTGCCACCCTTCCACCCAGCTCAGCTTGCCGTCTGGGAGCTCCCACAGTCCTTTTATATTCCCTGACCCGGAAGTGTTCCAATTCCCAGTCCACGTGACTCCTATCACTTCCGGGTGAGATTAAAAGTCCTTTTCTTCACCCCGGAAGCACGTCATTCCCCTTGTCCATGTGACTCGAACGTACTTCCGGGGCATATGGCAAATAAACATCGTTCCTCTCTGCAGCGTCTCCTAGTGGCCCCCCTGGTATCCAGCCCCCCCAGACTCCAATGTCCATGATGCCCTGCTGGTCTTTGGGTCACTTCCATACTGCAGGGAGGGCTCCACCTGGTAGCTTGGGGGTATTGGCCGGGATGAACGGCCAGCCATACACCACAGACGTTAGCAAATACATATACCATATAAACCCTTTACACATATTTTTAGGAAGTTAATGTGCACTGGGGAAATGTTGAAGGAATGGAAAATGGCAAATGTTATCTTATTGAAAAAGGTAGATTGGGCTGATCCAAGCAACTATACGCCAATAAGGTGCATCACAGGTAAATTAATTGAAGGAATTATTAAGGAAAAGATTGATCAACGCATGGCAAGAGTAGGAATTTAACTAATAATCAGCATTGGTTCAGAGAGACTGGTTGTGTTTTACTAACATGCTGGAATTCTATGAGGAAGCAACAAAAGGACATGACCAAAGTGAAGCATATATTATTTAACTTGACTTTCAGAAGGCATTTAATGAGAGCTTGAGCATCAAACTAAAAGAAGTGGAAGCTTAGGGTGTAGTGTATAAATGGGTGCAAAATTGGCTAAAACACAGGACAAAGAGTTAAGGTGCAATGAACCCTCAGAATTGGCTGATGTTAAGAGTAGTGTTCCAAACAGCTAAGTGCTAGTGCCGCTGCTATTTTTCACATTTATGAATGATTTGGATAGGAATATAAATCACATGTTGGATAAGTTTGCAGGTAATCCCAAGATAGATGTATTGACAGATAATCTAGAAGTCTGTTAAATCACTACAGGACTTAGACAGCAGAAAGGCTTGGGTATATTTGTAGCAGATCAAATTTAAAGTAAGTATATGTGAAGATTTTCACATGGGATGTAAAAATATTACATTTGAATAGACAGTGGGAGGTATAAAAATTAAAAGTACGCTTTATGAGAATGATTTAGGAGTTGTAGAGGATTTAACACTATCAACTGCCAGACAGTGTTCAAAGGCCATTAAGAAGGCTAACAAAATATTAGGTTATATCGCACAATTTGTCAAATACAAGTCCAAGGAGGTTATGCTCAAACTTTAAAATGCATTGGTGAGGCCTCATTTGGAGTACTGTGTACAGTTTTGGTCTCCAGGCTACAAAAAGGACATAGCAGTGGTGAATATTTCAAGAGACGAACAACTAGGCTGATTCCAGGGCTACAGGGAAAGGGTTATGAGAAAAGATTAAATAAGCTGATCCTTTTTAGTTTAAGTAAAAAGAAATTAATAACAGACATGATTGTGCTGTTTAAAATTATGAAGGGAATTAGTATAGTGGATCAAGACTGTTACTTTAAAATGTGATCATCAAGAACATGGGATCCAGTTGGAAACTTGTTAAGGGTTAATTTTTTCACAAACATTAGGAAGTTTTTCTACACACAGAGTCTCGTAGACACATGGAATAAGTTACCAAATAGTGTGGTAGGCGGTAGGACTTTAGGGACTTTCAAAACTGACTGATTAGCTTGCAAAAATTAAGTGGACTGAACTAGTGAGCTTTGTTGGGCTGAATGGCCTTTTCTTGTGTAGATTATTCTAATGTTATAATCAAAATGGTAATTGTTTACAAACAACTATGATTACTAATAAATTTTATCTGAATTGTAATTTAAAATAAATACTGTGCTTTTTTCAATGGCAATGTGCACTCCACAAAATGTGAAGAGTAGAACTTGCTTTTGGCATACAGAACACATTAAACAGAAACTCTCAACATGAACATGTTTGGTTAATGTAGTGAATACTTCATCCCCTCTTGAGACACATAATTTGACAAGATAGCCTTGAACTACAATTCACTAATGCAAGTATACGTATAATAGTACATGAGATCATTTTGATACATCAAACATGTCAATGAACCTTGTTGCACTGCTAAATGCATCCCCATTATTGTTGTTTACATATTCAGCCTCATTTTTTAATGGTCAATATTGTGATTTCAAAATCATTAATAATTAACATATAAAGCAGCAGGTGATTTTTCTGCTTCCATATTCAAAGGTATAGTATAGTTCATTGCAAAAGCTTGTTGATATCACCCTTTGTAAAATACTTCTTGTGTGCAAAGCCAACAAACATGGAGAAGGCGTTAAAGGGCAGCATGGATTAAATTAATAAGGAGACCTTACCTGACCTCTTCACAAGAATGCTATTTTAACAATGACACACAAAGTTTTATTGGACGAGTGCACATTCATGATTGATAGATCCAGTTCTGTTATAGT
This sequence comes from Polypterus senegalus, assembly GCF_016835505.1. NCBI lineage: Eukaryota > Metazoa > Chordata > Cladistia > Polypteriformes > Polypteridae > Polypterus > Polypterus senegalus. The sequence continues at coordinate 204,741,826 of NC_053156.1, read as the reverse complement.
AGTCTTGGCTCTGGCAAATATGTCAAGTAAGGACATCATATTGAATCTGTACAAGTCAAGTGGGCAACAAATGGGAAAGGGGCACAGATTTTCAAACCATCTAAGGAATTCCTGAACCTGCATTACCAACAACATTTAATATGCTATGCGCAAAGTGTAACCCAAACAAAATATGAGAGCTTCTTGTGATTTTGAAAAATGTCAAATGTAATAGGGCAAAGACAAAGTTGAAATGACATTCAATATGTCAGGTCTTCGTTGAAGTCTTGTAGCTCACACTTTGCGAAGCTGTTCTTGAGTTGCCTTCTACATATAATTCATATCCCGAGTTCTATGGGGAATTGAACATCATCTTTGTATTAGACATAATGTACTGTATACATACACACATATAGCATGTGAGAGATTTATTTCCTTTCAGGACATTACTACAATATTTTGTAGAATGGATTCAAGCACAATTGATATCATGTAATATGGGACAGTATGTTAGGCTATATGTCAGATGCCCATAGCCATTGTACAGATTTCTTTTTACTTTTTACCTCATGTCCCAGATAACAGAATGACATGGCACTGTAGAGTTGTATTGATATTGATAACTTACACCACACAAACAACTAAGTGAACTTATCTACAGTTTTTCTCACTCAAAGTGTATTTATATACTATAGTACATAAATGTTCTACACCAGAGGTGTGCAACTCTGATCCTGAAGGGCAACAGTGGCTGCAGTTTTTCCTTCTTGTCTTTTTCTTAACCAGTGACCAATTTCTACTCCCTCTTTAATTCTTTTGCCTTAATTTTACTTGACTTGCTATTTAAGACTCAGACTCCTTAATTTTTTTCATTATTAGCAGCAAAACAATAATGAGAAAAAAAAGTGAAGCAACTCATGACCAGGTAACCAGTGCAATGTAATATTTCAAAATAAAAAAGATAAGGGTCTTAGTAATATTGATATGCTCAGGTCAGCAAAATATTTTGACAATATTCTTGCAAAAAACAAAAATCAACAGTTTTGGAAATGTCCGGTGTGACATAATGAGAGCACCAACAAGCCATGTAAATAAATAACAGATTTAATTAACAACAAGAATCAGCTTCTAATTAAGAAACTATTAGCAGTTTGAGGGACCCAACTTAACTGGTCATCTGCTGGCTCATTTCACATCTCATTTTTGTCTGCCTGCCATTTAAGGAAAAAATAAGCTATTCTGAAGTTTGAGTGTTAAAAAAACAAAGTTAAACAAAGGGAAAATAAGTCAACTGAGACAAGAAATTGATCACTGACTAACAAAGAAGCAGGAAGGAAAACATGCAGCCACTGGACACCTCCAGGATTGGAGTAGGACACCCCTGATCTACAAACGTTTATCCTAAATGATTTATTCTTACATTTTCAGAGAAATATCCTCTGTTTAGATATTAATTTATTTGTTACACTGACTGTTTTTTTTGGTTACTGTATTTTTGCTCTGATTTTTCTTAAGTAAATTAATAGTAAGTTGAATGTGTTCTTAAATAACACAATATAACTCAAAGCCAGAGGTTTTGAACTCTGATATATTTAGGGATGGCTGAGTATTTAATGTGATGGCAATTTCTTCCTGTACCTTTGAAAATGTAAAATCAAATTAACTGCAAAATTGTTCTGGATTTGCTCCATGTCCTTTGGGAGTTTGAACCCAGAACTGTTGATAATTATAACTGAGAATGAACTGGGCAAATAAAGACACAGGCGGCAAAATGATAAGTGCTTTGTTCCAACAGTGTCAAACAAGGGTGCAAACTGTACAGTGCTTATTCATATAGATAAATAATTCTCAATAATTCTGTGAAGGTTTTCATGCCTTTTGTACTTCCAGGTTCTTTTCATTAGGTATGTACAATTTGACACTTTTTTTTTTTTTTGACAATACATTTTTCTTTATTTTTGCAAAACCAGCTGTACCTCTGCCATGGTAATATTTCAGATCTTGCAAACATCAGGGTCATGATTTAAATAGACAGTTGAAGACAAAACATTTTTAGTTTCATGTAGCTTCAGCATCAACTACATAATTGGTGGTGACTGCTGTGGGCATTATTTTTTTTTTGGATGTACTAATATCTCACATTTGCACTGTGTCAAGAAGTTCATCCTGTAAGAAATATACAAGTGAACCATAAAGCAACATCTCTTGGCTCTGCCAAAAAGATTAAGAATTTGTCTGTAATTATAAATTCCATTAATCTTTTATAGTCAAAATAAACTCACATTTTCTTTATTAAAACAGCTGGAAACAACAGGTTTAATGTGATAGAGCAGGGTTTGTATTGATAAAGAACCTTTAGCTGTATTTATAGACTTCACTAGTTGAGGAGGGTGACTTGTAAATCAATGATGTGTATAAATGTAATGCCTACATTGTAGTGCTGCAATTACCCTGTGTTATTTATGTCATGCAAGTTATGAAACCAAATGTAAGTGCTTGTGGCAGTACATAAAAAAAAATCAACTCCATGATGTGTCTGAGCCTTATTATTCTTTCATAGTGCACATACTGCAGCATTACTGTTGGTTGTGCAATATACAGTATATATGCGATAGCCATTCTAGGGGTCATATGTGTCACACATGCATGTATAGGGGGGTAACCCTCAAGACTCTGTTAAGGTAAGCACCTTCAAACCAAGGCAAGATGGGCTGCTGTCACTAATCACATTCTTGTTTCTCTTGCAGCTCTGAATGGCCCACCCATTTTGGGAAAGGTGCTATATAAACATGCCCAATGCAGAAACATAGTCTTTGAGACCCAGACTTCAACAACAACAACAACAACATTTATTTATAAAGCATATTTTCATACAAGAAAAACTGTAGCTCAAAGTGCTTTACAAAATGAAGAATAGAAAAATAGAAGACACAATAAAAAATAAAAATAAGTCAACATTAATTAACATAGAATAAGTAAGGTCCGATGGCCAGGGTGGACAGAAAAAAACAAAAAAACTCCAGACGGCTGGAGAAAAAAATTAAAATCTGTAGGGGTTCCAGACCACGAGACCGCCCAGTCCCCTCTGGGCAATCTACCTAACATAAATGAAACAGTCCTCTTTGTATTTAGGGTTCTAATGGAAGGACTTGATGATGATGGTCACGTAGACTTCTGACTTTCAGTCCATCAATGTTGGAGCATCATGATGCTTTGAGTAGGTGGTGGTGGCACAGGCCACTATGAATAGTTATTATGATGAATTGAACATACAGAGTATCAGGATTAAGTTAAAGTGAAGTTAGGAGAAAGCCATGTTAAAGTAATGTGTTTTCAGCAGTGTTTTAAAGTGCTCTACTGTATTAGCCTGGCGAATTCCTATTGGCAGGCTATTCCAGATTTTAGGTGCATAACAGCAGAAGGCCGCCTCACCACTTCTTTTAAGTTTAGCTTTTGGAATTCTAAGGAGACACTCATTTGAAGATCTAAGGTTACGATTTGGAATATAACGTGTCAGGCATTCCGATATATAAGATGGAGCGAGATTATTTAAGGCTTTATAAAGCATAAGGAGAATTTTAAAGTCAATCCTGAATGACACAGGAAACCAGTGTAGTGACATCAAAACTGGAGAGATGTGCTCGGATTTTCTTTTCCTAGTTAGGATTCTAGCAGCTGCACTCTGCACTCGTTGCAAATGATTTATGTCTTTTTTGGGTAGTCCTGAGAGGAGTGCGTTACAGTAATCTAGTCGACTGAAAACAAAAGTGTGAATTAATTTCTCAGCATCTTTCAATGATATAAGAGGTCTAACTTTTGCTATGTTTCTTAAGTGAAAAAATGCTGTCCTAGTGGTCTGATGAATATGCGATTTAAAATTCAGATTACAGTCATCAGTTACCCCTAAGTTGTTTACTTCTGTCTTAACCTTTAATCCTAATGCATCAAGTTTATTTCTGATAACCTCATTGAATCCATTATTGCCAATTACTAAAATTTCAGTTTTCTCTTTATTTAGTTTGAGAAAATTACTATTCATCCATTCAGAAATACCAGTAAGACATTGTGTTAGTGAATCAAGAGAGTCGGTGTCATCAGGTTCTATTGATAAGTACAACTGTGTGTCATCAGCATAACTGTGGTAGCTCACGTTGTGCCCTGAGATAATCTGACCTAACGGAAGCATATAGATTGAGAAGAGCAGCGGACCCAGGATAGAGCCTTGTGGAACACCATATAGAATGTCATGTGTCTTTGAGATGTGATTACCACAACTCACAATGAATTTTCTCCCTGCCAGGTAGGATTCAAACCAATTTAAGACATTGCCAGAGAGAACCACCCATTGACTAAGGCGATTTCTAAGAATATTGTGATCAATGGTGTCAAATGCGGCACTCAGATCTTTCAGAGAAAGAAAAAAACTGTCTAAGTCCAAGTGTCTTCTGAATGCTTTGCTTTGTTATTGCACATAGTGATTGCAGATTGCAAACTTGTTTCATAATTCATAATTCCAAATAAACACGCCAGGTCCTTGTGTACACTAACTCTCAAACTTGTGTTCTTCTATTTATTGGTTGACATATGCTGGAGTAAGAGGTATATCTACAGTAATTGCCTAAAATGCCCTTTGACTATAACCTCTACCTACATACACAGACTGTTAAGACAATATCAAAAGTAGCGATGTGTGTACTATACTAAAAGCTAAAAAGGTGCATCATCTTCATTATCTTTCCTGGACAATTTGCATAAAGCAAAACTGAAAAAAACTTTTCTCCAGGAAATATCTGTTAAACATACCTTGGACTGGTGTGCAAAGAGACTAAGAATTCCATTGACCTCTTCCATTGTCTTCCTGCCAACTTTCTTTTCATTGATTATAAATATGGGCCTGTGATTGATGTAATGCCAGAGAAACCACTGAAAATGTCTTCTGCATACATTTTCATTGATGTCCTCTGGCTCTTCCAGGACAACCTCCGATTTATGGATTGTGATGGATGGCCGGCAGCTCATCCCGGCCGACACATCGAAGATGCTAGATGGGGTCTTCCCCGCAGAATGGAGGAGCCCCGGATTCCCGCAGGGCACCGTGGGAGATGGATTTTGGCTTATCAGCCCTGCTGGGTGCCGTGAGTGCCATCATGGGACGCTGCAGGGAGACGCAGGGATTTTTATTTTCCTGGTAGCCCGGAAGTACTCCCAAGTCACGAGGATGGAGAAACAGAAGTAAGGGCTGAAGAAAAATATGTCTTTATCTGACCCGGAAGTGCTATGGAATCACATGGACAGAAGGACAGGAGCACGTCCGGGTCAAGGACTATTTAAAGGACTGGTGCAGACCCAGCAAGCTGAGCCGAAGTTGGGTGGTAGAGTGACGGAGCTGCTGAGAGGAGTGGAGGATTGTGATTATTGATTATTGTATTATTATTGAAGAATTGTGGCGTGTGTGGTGCTTTGTGCACTGTAATTGAAGACAAATATTAAAATTCTTCTTGGTGCTTTTTACAAGTGTGTCTTGGATGTTTGTCTGGTGGGTTTCACGGGGCAACAGCGACCCCTAGCGTCCACAGCATCTTTCACATAGTAACCACTCACAATTTTGGATACCTGCTTGTAGTAAAGGCATTTAACCATGTAATATTTCTGAAAAATAAATCAAATGAATAATTTTTCTTCTAGCACGTGTGGAGGTATTTTGTTTGTATTATGTTAACACTTTGTTAAGTATTCAAAAAGTAACACTGTTTTAAAATAAAAATCTAGAGATGGAACCCATAGCCCAAAGACACTTCATGCTATAAAATCAGAGTTGTCAGTCTTGGTTGTAAAATGTTGTTCCATTAACATAAAGCAAGATCATAGATGTTTTATACTTTAATGAAAATATAGGTAAATTGTAGATTATACGTGATAGTCCAGTTTTTAATCTTAACTGCTGCCATGCATGCATGTCAGTGGATCATACTCTGGTCCTACGTCTGAGGTACATTATACCACTCTGGGACAAGTGTGGGTACTGCCGTTAATCATAAACCTGTTCCATTCCCTCCACAGTGTTGTGAAGATGCCCAGTGAGGGCAGCTGAGTCTGTCCCATTCTGGTATAAACCACAGGGTCACCACAAGGAGGCTTTACTCTATAATCGGAGTACACCGAAGGATTTATGGGTGGTGCACCAATGTATTGCTGGTCACACACATTCACACATCACAGTTCAATTTTGGGTCACCAATCAACTGTAATGTATATGTTTACAGAATGTTGGAGTACACAGAATAAACCCACGTAAACATTACTGCATTACTAACTCCATCCAAACATGGTTATGAACACAGTATTCTGGAAGTTCTCCATGTCTGCGTGGGTTTCCTCCAGTTCCTCTCAATGTCCATAGACATGCAGATTAGGTTGGTTGGTGATACTAGATTTGCCCTAGTGTGTATTTGGTGTGTGTTTTCACCATGCAATGGACTCGTGCCCTTTCTAGGGTTTGTTCCTGCACTTTATGCCACCTGGGATAGCTGTGATAGGATTAAGCGAGTGAGAAAATGCCATGACATGATTCTGGAAGTGATACAGCACCATGTCACCCTTTGGATAAATGTAAAATAATCAGTATACAATTGTGGTAACTTGGCACAATAAACAGTACTTTCCATTAAATTGCATGAAGAGCTGTATTAATGCTTGATGATGATTTTTTAAATTATGCAGGAAACATCAATTGAACTATAAAATCATACCTTATTATTTAAACCATTTTTAATATCTTTTCCCATCATTATAATTACAAAGTGTAAAGCCAAATAGTCTGATAAGCATGACATACGTATCATATTTGTTTTAGGCCAGTCAGTGTGGTAGCTGACAACAAATTTCTCCAAATGGTAAATAAACTCATTGCAACTGGAGTCAAGTACGGTGACAAGTAAGATGCTGATGTTTTGCCATCAGCAGGCACAACTGAACACTTAAATGATGATGTGTCAACTGAAAAAACACAACTTGGAATTCATTTGGTGTAACTACTGACAAATTGACCCATAATAAAACAAATATATAATACATCACATCTGTTAATATGTTGACGGTCCACACATACTCATATTTTTGCAACTCATGCACTACCAAAAAAGAATACTGCTGATTGTACTAGAAGTAAGAGAAATCCTTGAGATATCTGGAGCAGTTTGAGTTGAAAATGTTTTTGTAACAGAAAATGGCAGCACATGCTGGCAGTATTCAGAGAACAGAGTTGGCTTGGTTGTCATAATTTAAACTTATGCAGTCACATGGTCTACATTAGTCATTAAGTAGTGATGAAACTGAAGTTTGCTTTCCATCTGTAATTTCAGAACTTAGTGATACCTGTAAAGAGTTAGTTACTCTAGTGAAAAAAAAGTAATTTTTAATTTATTAATGGAAAGCATGCACTCCACATTGTTTTGAACACTTTTGCTGGACTAATAAAAGCACTTTGGTCATTTGAACCATTTCTTGCTGTGTGTCTGTTACTGACTGATCGATGTCACAGGTTTAAAAGGGAGTATGCCAGCTATGGGAAACTTGGACATCACACCACCTACAATTTACTGAAGTCTCATATTTATCTTATTGTTAAGGTAATATCAAACAGTTTTATAGTGTCCTGAAATGGAAATTTCTTGTACTAGTGTAGGGTGAATTAATGCACTTCCATGAACAACAATAGGTATAGGTGGGTTTGGATTGAACTTCAGTGGGTATGGATGGGACTGGGTTAGATTTTTCATACCAAAAGCATAAACCTGACATTAACTTGCCATTAAAAATCACTTACATGATCAAAATCTCTTTAAATTCAGCATCAATGACTACCATTATTGGTTGGAAGAAATAAAATGACAGGTTGACATCAGAATTTACTTTGTGGTAGATCAAAAGGAGTTAAATTTCAAAAGTGTTAAAAAAGAATGTTTGATTTTAACTCATTCCCTAGCATACTCTTTTCTAGTAGAGTAAACTGCAAAGAAATATTAATTTAAAATTAGCTATGTTTTTAAAAGATAAGCTTCATAATTATAAAAATCCTTTATTCACCAAAGAAAACAAGAAAATTGAAGTTGTATTGCTGCTTTGAATGTTTATTGATAACATTTTTCATTTTGCCAGACTAATAGCTTCAATCATTAATCAAATGCAGTATGTATATGAATGTCCACTTATTTATATCTTACTGGTATTCTTAAGATAGAAATTGGTTTTGTTTAATCTAAAAATCTACAAATAAGATGAAGCCTCAGTAATTTATTGAATGACCCAAAGCAAATGCAAAGGACCCAAGATGACAAAATGAATTAATCATGCTGTTCTAAATTCATTATTCGCAAATGATTAGCTAATATTAACTCCATGTTAAGCACAGCTCAGATTTATCAGTGGGAAATACATCCTTGCTTAATCATCATTTATGTGCACACTATGGTGAACACCTTCTGATCCTCCCTTCTAATTGTGCATTTTAGTTCTTGATGGTGAAGATTACAACTAATGATTTTTATGTTTAATTTTATTGTTATAATGAAAACGTTTTGACAAGTACATAAACAATAACCAGGCATTTTAGCAAGGCAGTGAAAGTGGTGTGTTGTGTGCATTTTCATAATAAACAGATAATGACACTTTGATCACCACATCTAACGTAAAATTGATGATGATGATAGACCTTCAACTTACCTTTAACCCTGTTTTAGCCATCCTGAAACCATGAGAAATGCAGGAGCACTGGAACTTATTTGAAGGAGGGATAGCAAAGCAGCCATTTTTACAGCAACAACTGAGCTTGAGTTTTTGCCCAGAGGGGACTGGGCGGTCTCTTGGTCTGGAACCCCTACAGATTTTATTTTTTGGAGTTTTTTTGTTTTGTTTTTTCTGTCCACCCTGGCCATCGGACCTTACTTATTCTATGTTAATTAATGTTGACTTATGTTTATTTTTTTATTGTGTCTTTGTGGAAAAATAGTAAATAGTTTGATCAATCTGGTGTACATGACAAAAGCCATGCAGACCCTGTCTTGTCTATAGTGCACATGACAAGTGCAACTTCTTGTTTCTCCTAAAGAACAAAAAACCACAAGTGACCAACTGATGAACTAAAACCACAAGTGACCAACTGATGAACTTAAAGGATGTGGTAAATGCTGATCCAAGCAAAATGTTGTAAGATGTAACGGTTTGAAATTCTTGTGCAACTAAAGTCATAAGACAAAGGCCCTATAAAAGATTTGGGACACCGACCCCTCGAGGCAGATGAAGGGCAGGTGTCCTAGGACTGTGCTTCTCTGTCATCTTACCTTTGCCTGGTGTGTATTAATAAAAGATTTTTTACTAACTTTAATTATATCTCTCTGTCTTCAGTCACAGGAAACGGCACTACAGAAAAAGTGTCAACATCTTCTATTTTTCTATTCATTTTGTAAAGCACTTTGAGCTACATTTTTTTGTATGAAAATGTGCTATATAAATAAATGTTGATTGATAAAATAAAAAAAAACATGATATTTTCACTTAAAGAAAGCTGTAAATTCTGCTGTGGGCTGGCGCCCCGCCCGGGGTTTGTTTCCTGCCCTGCACCCTATGTTGGCTGGGATTGGCTCCAGCAGACCCCTGTGACCCTGTAGTTAGGGTATAGCGGGTTGGATAATGGATGGATAAGGCTGTAATTTGAATTTGTTTTGTTCAGCTCTATAATGCAAAACACTGAACGCCATACCTGGCAGTTATGCAACTTCAAAATGATGATAAGCACAAAGACCTTTGAGGGTCTCTCACTTCCATTCACGCTGGGGCGCCAACATTGTGTGGAGAGAGAAATGAATTATGGATTAGTGCAAATAAATACATTCATATAAACAAGCTTGCTTATAGAAACAAAATAACACAGCATATTCACAACACAGATGCTGGATATATACAGGCATATTCAGATGCAGCACAATATAGCGTGGTCCAGATCTAATTATGCAATTTTCATTACTCTATAACTTATTAAGTTTATTACATAGAAAATCACCTGAAAAATCCTGGACCATCGAGAAGCGTGCAAACTGACAACATGAAGAATCGTCTTTGCGCCAAACTGGAATCGGCCCCGCATAAATCAAAGTCATCCAGACGATTTGGATCTGCATAATTAAATCTGGACCATCCTGTAGATGAATAACACAAATTCAAGCATACTTGTGTTCTCATCTATTATAGATACCCTAAAGAGTTGCCCACAGAAAATCATTCATTTAGTACCGACTTTTAATTTCATATGTAAGATTTATGGTTTATTATACAGTTACATCTGTAAATCTTTGACAGTGTTTAAATGTTTGTCACTGCTTTTATACTTAGGTGTAGCTTGTGCTTGGTCTTCTTCTGTGAGAGCCTATGACCATGTGTGAGTCACACACACACAGTTTATAGCTGTTGTGTAGTTGTTCACCAGTAGCTGTCAGTTCAACTGAACAAGCTTATACCCTCACAAGTTCAGCTTTTCTATGAAATTTGGAAAGAGAAACTTACAAAAGCTAAAGATTTCATAACACATAGATTATTACTTTCAGCTTATGTAACTGACAACAAGAAGTACAGTACATATGCTAATTTGCTCACTGGCTTTACCCTTGTTATGATGTTATAAACAGCACTAACCTGGAGAAAAACTACAAACAATGACACTTAGTGTTTGTCTGGTTCCTGTCTTCTCAAGGAATCGATAGGGTGCTTTTTATTCAGGCCTCAAGGACTGATTTTCGCTGGCACAGATAGACAATGAGCATGCTTTTGTGTCTCTCTCACCTTGTGATGTTCTGCACTTACAGGTTTTGAGGTGTCAGAAGTTTATCCTCTCTTACTTGCAAAAACAAAGAGTTAGTTATCAGTTAACTTGTTTTCTTCATTGAGATGGATGTAGTTCTTTTATGCAATGCTGTTCAGCTTTTGCACTTAGCTGTCCTTTCCTTGAGTGAGGCTGAAGAGGATGTCACAGATGAGCAATATCCTTTGGAGTCAGGCTAAATGTAAAATGTAACATAAATGTGTTAAGATTTCCAATTTCATGTATACTAATTCAAATAGACATTTTTTCTTTCAACTTTCAATAAAAATATAACCTTTTTAATTTGATAAGTTTTGTCTTCTGTTTAATGTTACTCAATGTTTATAATTTCCACTCTGGCATTGCTACAGTGTTTATACCCAAAGTTTAACTGGTTAGGGTGTAAAAAAGTAGACAGATGATTCAAAAAGCTGTTTTTTTATTGGTATTGCAAACTTAATGATGCATTGATAAAAGAAAGTAGTATGATCAGTTCCTCTCAGATTTATTGTCACATATGGTGTACACAGTAAAATGAAGTGCACGCTTAGCCAAGTGTGCATCATGGCTGCTTGCATCTCACTTCATAGGTAATCTGAAATATAACATCACAACAGGTAAAGATAAGCTTAAAAGCTGAGCTTCCTTTTGAATATGTTTCATTTCCCTTGCTAGCTTGCAGTAGAAAAACCTAGCTAAAAACAGGTATATGTGTTTATGAGTTTTTGAAGTTTTTTGGGGATGGTGCAGAAAGAAAAGAATTTCACTCCTTTGGGGTTTGGCAACACTACATAAACCCTTTTTTGGAGAAATGCATGTCTCAAAAAAGGATCCAGATTAAAATAAACATGGGGAAGATGTCATTTGTAAATGGAATATATCTAAACACAATCCAAGATAAGATAAAAAGACATACTCTCAGATAAAATCTGTAATCCAGCGATAGAATGAAATCCTTCTCCAAAAGAGGTGCAGAAACAGCTGCTGCTGATTTTAAAGACATGCTGCTTTTATCGATACTCTTATTTAAACTTTGAGTGTTGATCCAAATTGTGGCACAGTGCACTGGCTGATGGAAATTTGTAGTCCTCAAGATTGCAGATAAGATGGGGGTGCGTATATGTTAAATATGATCCTTCCTGATTAGATTATTTTATTTATAAATCACATTTAAAACAACAAGGTTGTGCCAGCGCTGTACAAAAAAGCATTAAAATAAGCACAATACAAACAATCATGCAAAAGCCGATTAATAAAACAAACAATCATAACATCCACCACAACCCCATTATACACAGTGAAAGACAGAAGAAAACAAGTAGGTCTTAAGCCAACTTTTAAAAACCTCGATCGAGGATGAAGACCTGATGTGAACAGGCAAGTCATTCCAAAGCCTAGGAGCAACAGCTGAAAAGGCTCAGTCTCCCCTTGTCTTCAGCTGAGATCTTGGCACTACAAGAAGCAGCCGTCCAGATGACCTCAGTGCTCTTGGTGGTACATAGGGGTGAAGGAGGTCACAGATACATTTCGGAGCAAACCCATGTTGAGTATACAAAGACATGGATAAAGCAAGCTCTTGCAAGCTCATCATGGACCCATTGGTTATCTCCTCTTTTTCTTGCCCATTCAAGCTTCAGCACCACATACTAAAATCTAGGTTTCCCTTGCATTTGCCTTATTCACATCACTGCTAAACTCTGTAATCCAGCTTTATGTTTAATTATAATGTTTAGTTTTTATTATATTTACAAGTTTGCACAAGTCATGCATTCTCAGATCATGCAATTCATTACTAGATTAACGCACGTGCAGAGGACCGAATCTATGCATGTTTTCAACATTACTATAAATACGTGAGATTTTTTATCAGTACCAGATTGTTTTGGAATTCCTTCAAAGCGAGTTTAAGCCCATGCTGGCTTCACTCACTAAACCCCCCAAGGCTGGCATTACACGCCAGCCACATCACGTCTCTGCTGCTTGCGTATGTGGATTTCACTTTCACCAAGCAACTAATCTTTTAAATCTGGCGGATACGCCTCTTCATTCAGAAGAAACACTACTTTTCTCACTGGACTGGAAAGTATCACCCTGATATTTTTATTGTTTAATTTTTACAGATAGAACCATGTCAGATTTAAAGAAAAAATGCAGACAATATAATGTTGAATATTTGAAATATGGTTTTATTCAGTCACCCACAAACAAGACATTGCCAATGGCACAAAGTTTTTTCAAATGAAGCCAAGAGGTCTTTGTGATTAGAAGAACATTTCACCAAAATGCATCCTGACAGAAAAGATAAAAATTCTTCTTACTTTCAAATGCTCAAAAATCAACATTCGAGATATCCAACTTTCGGTGTTATGTTTTCAGCAGCATTGAAACAAGACAATGATGGATTATGTGCGTCTTACTACATTTCCTTGCCTATTGCTAAATCTGGAAAACTGCACACTATTGCCGAAGAATTGATACTGCCAGCTGTGAGTGAGGTTCTGCGTACTGTGCTGCACAAGCCACCATCTGATATTATTAAAAAAATCCCATTGAGCAATAATACAGTGCAGAGATGAATCGAGGAAATGTCTGAGGATATGTAAAGTTCTTTAACTTATTTTTTTAGCATACGTTAGCTTCTTAAAAGATGAAAAATTTTGTCAAAAACTATTATTCGCAAGAACATTAGAAATGGACACTAAAGGAAAATATATGTTTGATGTATTGGAACACTATTTTAAAGAAAAAGATATTTCTCTGAATAATATCGTGTGCTAACAATGGTGTTCCGGCAATGGTTGAGATGATTTCATATGTAGTCGCTGTGCATTGTGTGATTCACCGACAACATTTGCTTGCAAAGAACCTTTGTGATCTCCTTCATCGCTCGTTACAGTATGTAATTACAGCTGTTAACAAGATCAGAAGCAATGCTCTCAATGATAGGTTATTTGGAAAGCTTTGTGATGAAAACAACAAAGACTTAAATCGTTTACTATTGCACACAGACATTTGGGTACAAAGGGTACCTGGCGAAAACAATTTTATGAACTCTTTGAATTAGTTATAAAGTTTTTTGAATACAAAGATGATTCGTTAAGAAAATTTATTGAAATTTAAGAATGATATAGCTTATTTGACAGATTTATACAACACATTTAATGAAACAAATCTACAGTTGCAAGGAGATCATTTGAATTGGATCAAAGCAAAGGTAACTATTTCTGCGTTCGTGTCAAAACTTGCCTTATACAAATGAAATTTGGGTCAAAGACAATTTTGTCATGTTCCAAATCTTTCTTCAGTGGAAACAAATGATTACGACATTGTGATTTATATCCAGCATTTGTAAGCACTTAAAGAAGATTTTACAAATAGATTTCAGGATTTACTCAACATGATCATTCCAGATTGGGTCCTAAAACCTTCCTCAAACCTACAAATAGCAGAATTATCACTGCAAGAGTTAATAGAATTGTCAACAAATGAAGAGTTGAAATTGAAATTAAAAAATGGATATGAAGAATTTTGGCTTCAAAGGCAAATTCCAATATTATATCCAGCCTTATAGGCTGCAGCAAAGAAGTTTTTAATTGCATTTCCATCATCATATTTAGCTGAAAGAGGATTTAGCAAGGTTAGCAATCTATTTACCAAGAAAAGAAACAGATTGTCAATAGTGGAAAGTGGCGATTTAAGACTGCTGATGACAAAAATGGCACCAAACATCAAAAAATTAGTGTCATCACACCAAGCTCAGCCCTCTCACTAATATTATGTTCGTTTTTTTAATAATACTAGGGGGTTCTGCCCCCTGCTCGCCCACACCGTGTTTGGGTTACCAAATGTACAATACAATTTATTATTTGTATAGCCCAAAATCACACAAGAAGTGCCGCAATGGGCTTTAACAGGCCCTGCCTCCTGACAGCCCCCCAGCCTTGACCCTCTAAGAAGACCAGAAAAAAAACCCCAAAAAAACCCTTGTAGGGAAAAAATCGAAGAAACCTTGGGAAAGGCAGTTCAAAGAGAGACCCCTGGATGGGCTGCTGTCGCGCTGCTGTCTTTAAAGCCTTTACAGCCACTGTCCTTTTTCCTACTTTGTGTCTCTGCTGCTGGCGTTATGATCGCTTCTCCGTCATCATAAATATACACCTGACTGAATTGTGTTTTCTTTGAAATTAAACTTGTCATTGCTTTAACGATCCACATATTCTCAAAGTGTATGTTCCATTATTGTGTATATCTACGTTTTGTTCATTGAATGATGTGCACTGAGACACCTGTATCTGTGTGTGCTGCTTCCCTTTACACTACTGTTTTTTTTTTGCCCATTCTCTTTCGTCTCGCGGTTCATTTATTTGTCTTTCGTGATCTTAACGTGAAGATCACGTATCGCCTACTACTCATTCATTCCATACAATTTTTTTATAATAGAGAGAAATATTTTTTTAATCATACTTTGAGAAATACACCAGCTCCTGCACAGTGCCGCCATGCCAATATATATTGAATATAAAACAGAAAGTGAAAATAACGGCACAGCTGACGGCAATGTGGCAGAAAAACATTTTGTTTCTTGTTAATTAGTACGCTGTATTTACTAATGTTGCTAGAGTCGGAGCAGTAAGCTATATGTAGTATTATAACGTTCTGCCGTAATGAGAATATCATGGGCCGCCACTTGGTTTACGGACACATGCATATAGAAGCGTGTCATGAGCACAACGCGGCTATGCAGTGTCCGCAACGGACGTGGCCATCCACCGTGCATAAGATACCATATTGACATTGGCGGGCGAAGGGGCCACCGATTCTTTCTTTGCCCATGGCCGCCGCGAGCCTAGAGCTGCCCCTGCTAGGTTACCCTCGTATGTGCAGATCCATAAGTTGGCATCGAGAGTACTGTCTATGTTCGGAAGCACTTACCTTTGTGAGCAATTGTTTTCGTTAATGAAAGCTACCAAACCCCACATCGCTCAAGACTTACCGTTGAGCACCTTTCATCCCTCATAAAAGTTGCAGCTGCACAAGATTTCAAGCTTGATATTGACAAACTGGTTACTAACAAGAGATGCCAAGTGTCAGGACAAAAGAAATAGATCTCACACTGTAAGACTCCTATATAAACAATGAATATAATATAATGAATATCTATACTAATAAAAGGCAAACCCTCACTGACTCACTCACTGACTCACTCACTCATCACTAATTCTCCAACTTCCCGTGTAGCTAGAAGGCTGAAATTTGGCAGGCTTATTCCTTACAGCTTACTTACAAAAGTTAAGCAGGTTTCATTTCGAAATTCTATAACAGTCATAACGGTCGATAAAGGTCGACAACATCTGCCATGTTGAACTTTCTTATTTACGGCCCCATCTTCACGAAATTTGGTAGGCGGCTTCCCTGCGCTAACCGAAACCGATGTACGTACTTATTTCGGTGGTATGACGCCACTGTCGGCCACCATATTGAACTTTCCAACGTCACTAATTCTCCAACTTCCCGTGTAGGTAGAAGGCTGAAATTTGGCATGCTCATTCCTTACAGCTTACTTACAAAAGTTAAGCATGTTTCATTTCGAAATTCTATGCGTAACGGTCATAACGGTTGACAACGTTCTCCATGTTGAACTTTCTTATTTACGGCCCCATCTTCACGAAATTTTGTAGGTGGCTTCCCTATGCTAACCAAAACCGATGTACGTACTTATTTCAGTGGTATGATGCCACTGTCGGCTGCCATATTGAACTTTTCAATGGTCTTTGTTAGTTATGGGCCCATCTTCAAGAAATTTGGTACGCGGGTTCCCAACGCTATCTGAATCCTACTTACGTACTGTCAGGGATGCCAGGGGCAATGACCCGGCCGGGACGCCATGAGGAACCGGAAGAGGGTCAAAGCCCACCCTGGATCACGTGGGGCCGCCTTCCTGGTTGCTCTGGGGGCCACGGGTTGAGGGCATGGAAGCCCTATCCTACGACCATTGCTGGGGTCTGTGTGACCCGTTTATGTACTGTAAATAGTGTAAATAAAACGTGTGGTGATTGAAAAACATGTCCGCCTGTCTGTGTCCGGGTCGTTTCCACATCTGGCGTAGTCGGCAGGATGCTCCGCCTGTTTCAAGGCCCTGTAATTAACAAATTTGTTGTGGACGACCCGGCGCAGCAGGGGATCCCACCCACGTACCGTGGGTGCTGCATGCACACAGCACCGCAGGGTAAAGAAACCACATGGACCGCCAGGGGTCCGTGAGAAGGCCGTTTTTCCCTGATGCAGGCGGGCGGCGTGCATACCAGGAGTGCAGCGGTCTCCGACGAGCGCGCCGTTGCTGGAGGCGCCCGGGACAGCATGGCGTCAAGAGAGGCCACGCCGAGGACGTGTCCTCGGTTGGACGAGTCTGGGGAGGTGAGTTCCCTGCCTAGTGGCAGCTTCTTTACAGGCAGGGACTTCCCGGCTCCGCGTCAGTGGCGGGCGCATGCCGGTCTGCGGGCTCCGACAGCACGGCGGCAGCCGCGAGGGCTGCGGAGGAGGAGACACTGCAGCTCGAGAGGCGCTGGCAACAACACGGCTGCCGGCAAGCACGTCGCCGCCGTAGAAGTGGACGCAAGATACCCGCGGACCAGAAGTCCCTCCCCCTGACAGGCACGCGGTTGGACGGTGTGTCTTGCGTGCCCGCCAATGACCGTAGAGAGGCGGGCCCAAGGAATGTCCATCACGGGCAGGTTGGGAGTCCCAATTGGGCCAGAGAAGGAGGCCCACAGGAAGTTGTCGGCGTCAGAGACTGACGAACAGGTAGGCTTCGCGACGGCTGAATGCCTGTCTTTGCCGGATGCTCTGACGGAGCTGGAGGCGTGCCTTCAGCCCACGGAGCAGTCTTTGTTACAGATGCTACGTGCCATCCGGGCTGAATTGCTGGTACTGAAGAGGAAGGCGCTCACGGCGCTAAAGGCGTTTCGATCGACAACGGGACGGCGTGACGCTGGAATCTCCAGCCTGGAGGGGTACGGCGGAGACAGTGAGTACAGCCGACTCCGTACAGCATGCAGGAGGGTCTGCTGAACATGGCTGTGATGCCAAAGATCAGCTTCGAGTAAGCAGCCCTCCAACAGGAGGTGCGGCGCCGTGGGCTGTATGCGCGGCGAGGGGGGAGTCCGTGAGGACGCTGAATGGACAAGGGCTGCTAAGTGCCCCGGGTCCTAGTGCCCTCCGCCCCGAGTCGGCTGCGGTCCCGCGCCACACTGTAGGGACGCAGACGGGAAAGAGGCTCTTTCTTTTTCATAAGGAGTCTCAAACCGTCATGGCGTCCCAGAATGAAAGGAGGAATAAGAGGCTGGGTGCCGATTTCTCCGATATGTTGGGACGCGGTGCTGGCTGCCCTCTGCGGGGACAGAGGGAATCCCTGAGGCCAGCGGAGAGAGCGCAGGCGGTGCCGGCGGTTCCACCATCAAGAGGGACACGGAAGCCGCGGAGATGGTGCCGAACAGGCAAGTGCCGGGGTGACGAATGGAGGGGGGAATGCTGCCAGTGCGTGGCACAGGAAGGGTGCTTAGGCAGCGGTTCTGCCCCTGTCTTGTTCTCTATTGCAGGGATGGACCCCGGGTGAGCAGTAGGACCCCCTTCGTTGGGGACCTGACCTCAGATGTCGGACCGACTGTTGAAGGATCTCTCTGCTGGTGTGTAGGTGCCACCACGGCTGGAGGAGGCTGCAAGGGAGCGAGTGACTCCGACCAAAGGGGCGCGGAGGCCTCGGAGGGGGTGCCGAACGAGGGGGCCCTGGGGTGCTGGTAAGAGGGGGCAGCACAACCTGTGCGAGGCGCAGGGGAACACCAAGTGGTGGTGCTCAGGCCGCGTCTTCGTCCCTATCCCTGCTTGGAGAGCGAGTCCGGACCCCGGCTGTCCTGGAGTAGGACCCGCTTCGGGGCTGTGCTGTCCTCGCAGGACGGGTCGCTCTTTCCCCCGAGGGTTCTTCGCTGGCTGTGGGGCACTGTCAAGGGATGCCAAAACGACCCGGCCGGGACACCTTGAGGGACTGGAAGAGGGTCAAAGCCCACCCTGGATCACGTGGGGGCCACCTTCCTGGTTGCTCTGGGGGCCACGGGTTGAGGGCATGGAAGCTCTACTCTGTAGGGGCCCGTGGTCACTGCCAGGAGGCGCCCCAATGCCTTGGGGACCTGTTACCTCAGCACTTCCGCCACACCAGGTAGTGCTGGGGGGAAGATTTAGGATGACACCCAGAGAGCTGATGGGAGGACAGCCAGCACTTCCGCCAAGCTGGGGCGTGGCCAAGGGATGAATGCCGGGTGTACACCTGGTGCTCATCTGGGAACTGTATAAAAGGGGCCGTCTCCATTCATTCAGGGCTGGAGTCGGGAGGAGGCAGGACGAAGCACAAGAGAGGTGTGGAGATGGCCCAAAGAGAGGCGTTGTGAGGCCAGGACTGAGTATTTGGGGGTTGTGCACTGTTTGGGTCTTAGTGACCATTGCTGGGGTCTGTGTGACCTGTTTATGTACTGTAAATAGTGTAAATAAAACGTGTGGTGATTAAAGAACAACATGTCCGCCTGTCTGTGTCTGGGTCGTTTCCACAGTACATATATACGTCCATAGCCTGCAGCTCGGTCACCGTGTGAGGCGGCATTGGGTCCCCCATCCCAACGCCTCCCACGTTGTTGGCTGCCTGCCTATATAAGGCCGTCCGTCGCTCCGGTCTCTACATTCCCTTCCTTGCTTCGCCATGGGATTCACGTCTCCCTGCTGATAACTACAGCCTTTTTATTTAATCCACGGCTTCTCCGCTGTGTTATTGTTCGTTTATTACAATTATAGTTATTGTTTAGGTATTTTAGACTTACTTTACATTGTTCAGGTGCCCATTTCCTTTATCATTCCAACCATACCCCCATTAACATGTCTATCCAGGTGTTCACCATTGATCAAAGAACTGTCACTTACCGAATGGTTTCCATGCCCGGAGATGGCACCTACCTTTTCCATTCTCTGTGTTACATATTGCACGGCCATATCAGGCTCACTCTTGATATCCGGAGGAACATGGTGTCTTATGTATTGAATGACTGGGACAGGTTTAAGGTGTGGACTGATGACGGTACAGGAGATAATTATACTACACAGGAGCATTATAAGAGTGAAATGCTTAAGCCCTTCACCAATTGTTCTGCATGTGAGTTGATGGCTGCCGCTGAATTGTTCGGTTGTTGCTTTCAAGTGTACCGAAATGGCCAAATATTTTACACCTTTCGACAACAGCCAGTGCCTCTTAAACATCTTAGACTCACAGGTGACGATTTCAGTAGTGGACACTTTGATGTTTATGAATGTTTAAACTCTCAAAAGCTGGATGTGAAGTTATCAATGAAACTGGTTGTATGCTTACAACGCTTGACAGATGCCAAATGTCTCTTCAACACAAGTCCTGCAAATACTGTAGTAATTGAAACAAACCATGAAACCGATTATGACAGCAGCAATCCAAGCTGTGAGATTTGAAACAAGATTACTTTTCACATGGCCAACTGTACATTGCATGCTCAAGAGTAAGCTCAGCGCACAGTGTGGTCATATTACAACCGGAGGACCGAACTCAAAATGTGGTATACAAAGAGATCATTAACAAATAATTATTGGTATATTTTCCCTCAGTTTAAAAAGGTTTCATTTTCTTCTTAATAAAAATTTTAAGGCAGTACTTCGCAACTGCGAAGCGCGGGTATTTTGCTAGTAATATAATAATTTAAGGATCTAGCTAAGAGGCTAAGACTCTAATTGTACACTGTTGTACGGAGAGTGTATGGAAATAAATTGCTTTTCTTTAAACTTTAAGTATTGTAATATTGGAAAGAAAGCTACAGTAACTTTATATAATAGTATAATAGTATTTGTTACAATGCGCCCGCTGATCGCACGTATGGCAGTCGAAGCGGCCCACCAATGGTAGTGAGCTTGACATGCCTGGAGTAAAGAGTTACTGATTGCAAAGTGAATGGTTCTGAATTTAAGCCCAAAAGATTAATAAATTTGACAGTAATGAATATAATAACATGACATTTTTATAGTGTATAGAATTTACCAGTTGTAGGTTAAACATTTTAAGCTTTTTTTCTTGTACTGTATATCATTCTATGGTTATCCTGAGGAAAAGGTTAAATTAAACCTCTTTAGTAAGTTCAAAGAAATTTTTGCTACTTTAATTTTCTTTAAATTTTTGCAATTTATTTAATTTGTTGTTTTGGTTTTTTTTCAGCATTTTATTTTACACTAAAATTCAGCAAGCAGTTAGTTTTTTTTATTTGATAATATTTTTAACAGCAATAAATGTCTCTGTTTTTATTTTTTAAAGGGTTAATGCGCTTTTTTCTTCTTTGATTATATGGCTATAACTTTAGAAGCAAGGATAATCATGGGACAAGAAATCAGTATGGCCTCTAAATACACCCTCTCTTCTAATTCTTCAATTTGTGTTCTAGCAATGCTAAAGCAACCATGGTAGTTCTAATAATTTGGACATTTTGTGCACCATTAAATTGTTACAGATTGACTACAATCAAGTGCTTTAAATTTGTAAATGATATGCAATTAATTTTGATGTATTTGATAAAGCGTGCGTCATGGATACAAATATAAAAAAAGAAAGGGAAACCACACAGAAACTGTAGCACTGCTTTGACACTGGGTGTTGCCTGTTTACAAAACCAAGCAGAAACATATATACATATGGTCTGAGGTTGCCATGAAAATGTGCATGGCATAATGCCAAGTTTAGTTTTTATACATCTTGACATGTACGTGGAAATGGGCGTATGCAACATTTTTGTGCATATGTGTCGTTTATACATGAGAGGCCAATAAACATCTGTAAATGAAAGACTTTGTCCAGAGCAAATGGTTGAACTGGAACATTCTGAAACACATTAATATTGTGCAATGTCTGAAGTATATCCACCATCACCAGGCCGCAACTGGGAAATTTCTCAGGAACATTTGTGTGGGAATATACTATCCTACTCAGTGCTATATTTAATCAAATTCTGGATATGGATCTGCGCACAATGAACTCTTGGCTGCTATCATCGCCTTGGTAAACACAAGATCTATCAATGGAAATGCACTGGTACTGTCAGAATTTATTATGGACAGCAAACTTAATATGTTATGCTTAATTGAAACATGGTAAAAATGTAATGAATTTGCATCTCTATTTGGGGTGACACCATCCAGTTATGTTTACTTTGCAGTGGCTCAAAGATCTGGTCACCACAGAAAACTTGTTGCAATTGTAAGATTGCTTTTTCGATTGATAACAAAATCCAGTCATATCCTGATTATTCTTTACTGTCTTCCAAAATACAATTTTTTTAACTGATCTGACTGAACTACTAACTGAGTTAAGTTCTCTTTCCTACAGGTCTTTCTTGTAGGTGATGGTAATATCCACATTGACATTTCTACATGAAAAATGACAAATGAATTCCTATCTATACTGGACTGTTTTGACTTGGTGCAGCATGTTAATTTTCCCACCAACTCTGGTGGTCACATATTAGACCTTGTCTGAACATCTAAGTTTATTTATCAGCAACACTTGCAGCACTAGTTTGGGCCTCTCTGACCATAAAATAGTGCTTTTCATTGTCTTTCTTCTCTTACCTATAAATGTCAAATTTCTTTCAGAAATCTTAAAAGTATCTGCTCCTCTGTTCTTGCTGAAACTATTTCTGATCTTTTTCTGTCTTCCAATCTTCCAACCATATTAGACAGACTTGTTGATGATTATTACACAGCCTTCCGGGCAGTATTTGATAAAATAGCACCTTTAAATAACAGGATGCTCTCCTGTAAGTGCTCAGCTCGGTGGTGTAATTGAGCACTACAGTCTATGAACGTAGCTGGTCAATACTTTGAAAGAGTGTCCCATAAGACTGGCCTCACTGTGTATGCTTAGTTTTCTCTGATCATCAAAGGGCATACAAAGATGAACTAACAGAATAATAGAGAGTGGCCATGATAACCCAAGGGTTTTCTTCTCTCTGGTTAATAAACTACTTCAGCCCTCATCTGGCCCAATCACCTCTTCCACTACAGACTGTAAAAAATTCCTTCACTTTTTCTGTGATAAAATTATAAACTTAAATAATTAAACTAATACCAGTTCACCTCCTTTAATATTTTCCTTGTCTTTCCTGTCTATCTAGCTCCTTTTCCAAATTATCAACAGTTTCATCTACATTTACTAATGACTTTTCTGTAAGATGAGGCCTACTACTTTTGTACTGGACCTCATCCCCACACCACATATCAATTCCTGTTTCATGCCATAATCACCATTGTTACCATAATAATACTGTATATGTATCCTTTGACATCAGCACTGTGCCAGCTACTTCTGTAACCCCTTAATTTAAAAAGTCTGGTCTTGATACTGACAATCTGAACAATTTTGAACCTTTCTCTAACTTACATTTACTGTCTAAAGTTCTTGAGCATGTTGTGGCCTCCAGACTCACCAGTTACTTAACTTGTAATAAGCTTATGGAACCCTTTCAGTCTGGTTTCAGAGCACAACACAGCTGTGAAACTGCTCTGCTTTACGTAACTAATAATTTTCTTATGGCAGTAGACTCTAGGCAGATCAGCATATTAATTTTGCAATATAATGCAATATTTGATACTGTAAAGCATGATTGATATTCTACAGTCCAGAATGGAGAACATTCTGAGTATCTCTGAGACTACCCTTCCGTAGTTTAAGTCCTGTTTGACTGGTAGGCAAGTATTTGTTAGTCTTGGCAATGGCATATCCAGTTAAGCAACAGTCTCACAAGGAGTCCCTTGAGGTTCTGTCCTAAGCACTCTGCTGCTCTGTATGTACATGCTTCTCCTTGGCCACATTATTTGTAGCTTTGAACCAAGTTGTCAAATTTATGAGGATGATAATTGAATCTATTTCAGTATTAAAAATGAAAATTCATCACAGCGTTCTCAGCTCAAAACTTGATTTTCTGAAATTAAAACCTAGATAAAATATCTCTCTATTATAATTTGGGACAAGATGAGGCAAATCCTGCAACGAGATGTGATTTTTTGAAGAGACTTTTTGGAAGGAAGTTCCACGAGACAGAGACTTTTACCATGAGATTTATTCAAGTCACGCCATACTTACAACCTTTGGAAGCAAGTCACGCGAGACAAAGACTTTTGCCATGAGATTTTTTAAAGTCAAGCCCTACTTACAACTATTTTCAAACAAGACCATGGTCATCAGGTGCATTCCAGCACTTAACCTGGACAAACACCAATCCATTAAAGGGCTTACTTATGAACAAACACACACACACACTTATGAAGATCCAGTTTAGAATCACCCATTCATCTAAATATGGCAGCAAGAAACGATGAAGTCAAACGAAGTAACGCGAAAACTGTTGATCGGTTAAACGGCAAATTGATTAAATGTGTATCAATAGACTATGCTGAAGCAGTTGGTGGTGATTGTGTGGAAGATGAAAACATCCATTTACATCCCATTGAATATCTACAAGCATTAACACCGTCCGGTCTTCCACTGGCTGAATTACTGTTGAAAGAAGGATGTATCGTAATGTTATTGCGCCATTTATGTATGAGTGATGGACTATGCAATGGAGCAAAATTAGTTATATTCAAAATTGGTTGAACAATTCTAACATGTAAAATTTTAACAGTCGACGAGAAAGTTAATGTAGTACACATTCCGCGAATAACATGAGACACAAAAGGAGATCACTGTTATAGTCCCCTCATTTGCTTTAAAGTGATAAGATGGGAGTGAATGACTGTATTATCGTGGTATTTCCCTCTACTTGCCCTTTTACCTGTTTCCTCAAGGGTAAGTGTTCTCGTCAAGTTCATTATCGGGTTGGTCTACTGTTGCACTTTAAGATGAACACATACACACATAGATAAACACACACACAGACCCTAACCACAACAGTGCCCTATGAATGACACACACACGCAGATTAACCCTTAGCACTTTAAACCACACAAGTGCTATAGGAATAACAGCCTGTCATTCAGCACTTCAAGAGACTTACTTATTTTCGGCATGAACAACAATACGATGTTTAAGTGATATCTCAGACCTAAATATTACTTTTGGTCTACAAGAATACATTTAAACATACATAAAGACTCAGCACTCTTGACTATAGGCCATTCATCAGCCAAGAATACCTTCTTTATCGTATTTGTTCCTTCTATTGAGTATAGCGCTCTCACTCTCAGCCTTATAAACCTCGCAGCACAGAAAAGATGAGCTTGAAACCCGTGGGGGCGGAGTTTCGTGTGACATCATCACGCCTTCCACGTAATCACGCAGTACGTAGAAAACCAGGAAGAGGCCCAAAAAGCGCTGAAGAAAACATGCATTATATAATTGAGAAGGCAGCGAAACAATAAGAAGCGAGCGAGTGACATATACAACCATATTCATGAGTTCTGCTACTTCAGAAACAAAGCACAATGTAAACCTAAACTTTAAATTAAGTTCATAGACAGGCTGCCGCTGGCGTTTGTAATTTAGTGCCTACCCATATAAGGCTGTCCGTCAGCGGCAATCCAATAGCAAACTGCCACGGGTAAATATTTACGGGTGAAGGACTGTGCTTATGCAGAGGAAGATGAGATGGTCAGGGTGGTGTTTGGCACAAACTCAGCGAAACTGCGAGAGAAAGTTTTAAGTGCCGGGACTTCGGTAACATTAGATACAGCCATGAACATAGCATGACATGGCACCAGCACAGCTGGGAAACTTCGATGCATGTACGCCGAGCGGCTCACGTGAACTGACGCAGTGCACAGACAAAAAGCAACAGTTCCAAAGAGCGCTGAACAAAAAATGAATTACACAATTGAAAAGGCAGCAAAAAAATATGAAGCGTCTGATACATACAAGCATATTCATAAATGCAGCTACTGTGGAAACAAAGCACACGGTGGAAAAAGTCAATGTCCCGCTAAAGGAAGACAGTGTAAAAAAAAAAAACCTGTGCATGCAGTGTGTCAGATAAAGAAGAAGACGAGCTGTTTATTGATGCAGTAAGAAATGAATCGATGAATGAAACCTGTCATCTTTACAACGATTGACAAACACGGAATGTAACTTGAACACAACACATCCTACAAATACGAACCTGATTGAAAGAAATAATGATAATCAAATCCTTGATGACAGCAACACTCAGTAACACTCACAAAACAATTATTGTATATTGACAGTCATGTTACGCTATTTTTAAAATGTTCCCTTTTCTTTTTCATAGCTTCTTTAAGACACTACCTCTCTGCTGCGATACGCGGGTATATATATATGTATATATATATACCCCGATCTACATACTCGAATAATGGATACTTTATTTGCCATCAATGATTGTTTTGGTAAAGCCATACTCAGTGTATTCATTAGATGAACGGTAAAAAAGTAAGAGCGAGGGGTGGATGACTTATTGAGGCATGCAGGCAAAACCACAATAGCACGCGGGCTCTATGTACGAAAAAATATATCTTTTCAAGTTCTATTTAGTCCATATGTGTCAAACTCAAGGCCCGCAGGCCACATCCGGCCCGGCGTGTAATTATATCCGGCCCGCGAGATCATTTTATATACTGTATTATTGTTATTAATGGCCTGGGGATATGAAGCGCTGGTAACACAATAAACTACAGATCCCATAATGCAGCACTTCAGCTGCCTTGCCGAACAGTTACCGCGTCCCCGCGGTCTCTTCAGTCGTTTCCTTACTTTGCGAAGGAAGCAGCTTTCTCACAGCTTCTGCACTGTTTTATAAACGAACGATATATAAGAAAGTCCTTTTTCCTTGCTTCGCCAATGAAGCAGCCTTTTTATTTAATCCACGGGTTCTCCGTTGTTTCATTGTTCATTTATTACGATTTTTATAGTTATTGTGTAGGTTTTATTTAATCCACGGGTTCTCTTCTGTGTTCACTGCGGTGTTTTCTTTCGTTTACGAGCTTCGCCAAGGAAGCAGCTTTCTCACAGCTTCTGCACTGTTTTAAAAACGAACGATATATAAAAAAGTCCTTTTTCCTTGCTTCAACAACGAAGCAACCTTTTTATTTAATTCACGGGTTCTCTGCTGTTTCATTGTTCATTTATTACGATTTTTATAGTTATTGTGTAGGTTTTATTTAATCCACGGGTTCTCTTCTGTGTTCACTGCGGTGTCTTCTTTCGTTTACGAGCTTCGCCAAGAAAACAGCTTTCTCACAGCTTCTGCACTGTTTTAAAATCGAACGACATATAAGAAAGTCCTTTTTCCTTGCTTCACCAACGAAGCAACCTTTTTATTTAATTCACGGGTTCTCTTCTATTTTATTGTTCATTTGTTACGATTGTTACAGTTATTGTGTAGGTTTTATTTAATCCACGGGTTCTCTTCTGTGTTCACTGCGGTGTCTTCTTTCGTTTACTAGCTTCGCCAAGGAAGCAGCTTTCTCACACCTTCTGCACTGTTTTAAAAACGAACGACATATAAGAAAGTCTTTTTTCCTTGCTTCACCAACGAAGCAACCGTTTTATTTAATTCACGGGTTCTCTTCTATTTTATTGTTCATTTGTTACGATTGTTACAGTCCAGTCCAGTCAAACAGGACTTAAACTACGGAAGGGTAGTCTCAGAGATACTCAGAATGTTCTCCATTCTGGACTGTAGAATATCAATCATGCTTTACAGTATCAAATATTAGCATTATATTGCAAAATTGTGTAGCTATTTTAGACTTACTTTACTGTTCAAATACCCATTTCCTTTATTTAATCCGCGGACTCTCCTCTATTTTTTTGTTCCTTTATTACGATTAGAGTTATTTATTGCTTCCCTTCTTTCGCTGACTGCCTGCCCATATAAGCCGCTGCGCTGTTTTTTTGTCAAGCAGCCTTTACATAGCTTCTCCGTTATTTTATAAACAAACGCCATATAAGGCCGTCGTTTTTCTTTGCTTCGCCGAATTAGCAGCCTTTTTATTTAATCCACGGGTTCTCCGCAGTTTTATTGTTCATTTATTACGATTGTTATACTTATTGTATAGGTATTTTATACTTTGTTTACTGATCAAGTAATCATTCCCTTCAGTATTTCACCGCTGCGAAGCGCGGGTATTTTGCTAGTTTATTATGAAATGTCAAGCCTTGGTTTCACAACACATACACCTGATTGGCTGGCTGTCCAAATGATTGATCAATTAATTCACTGTCCGTTTTCCCACACAACAAAACCTTTGATGTACTCTGAGGTATCAGTAGTTCTTCCTGTCCCAGGCTATAAACCAAATTGTTGTTCCAGATGTCCATCCATAAAGTAATCAATAGCCTGAGGTATTAGCTCAGCATCCTTTCCCAGGCTATAAACCAAATTAGCACTAAGCTATGAACAAAAGTAAGGTGTAAGGGAAGAAAACCTGTTTTAATTTGTCTTAGTTCATCTGTTGTCTTGTCTTGAACAAAATATAATGGAAACCAAAATGTACAGATTTTATACACCATAACAATGACCCAGTACAGGCTCCCCAACAACCATCAAGTTCACCTGTGAACAAGTAGCCTGTCTGAGGCAAGTATCAGCCAACTACCTTCATTCTGTTTTTCCTTCGCCAGTTTATTAAATATTACTCTCTAGTAACCAGGCAGAAAAAGAAACTCAGAAAAGAGGTTTAATGTTGAGTTGTTGTAACTATTTGGGATGCAGGATGGCCACAGAATGGTTTTTGTCCAGTTAGATCAATTTAAAAAAAAAACTTGATGAACAAGCAGTTGTTTCCCCACTCTACAATTCAGTCAAAAGAGACTGTCACATCTCCAAATACTTGTGACTCTGCACAGTCAAAGTGTCACCTTTCTTGTTCTCTGCTTATATAAAGTCAGTAGCTTTTCTTTAGCTATATAAACTTGGAAATGTTAGTTTAATTTCTTCATTATTAGTTTTATCAGTAAAGGCAGCAAGGAAGAATGCCAAAGACTCATTTATGTAAAGTTTCTCTGTTGTTCTTCACTGTTTACCTTTCTAATACCGCTTCACCTTCCTCTGATGTTGCTTGCACTGTTTAACACAGCGTTTGCTTTCTTCCCCTCAGGTACTGTTTCACATAGGGTGGGTTTCTAGGCAGCTATGCCATTAATAGCCATAATACTCACAGTTCAAGTGTCTATACATTCAAGCTTGGGAACAGCTGTTTGTCTCCATGTCATGTCTGCACAAAACCTGTATACAGCCATTCAGCAGTTGCCTTTTACATGTTTCCCCATCCTGAAAGCTATAGTCCATGTTTCTCTTTTTCTTAGGACCTTGTTAACATCTACCAAATAACAGCTGTCTAGTTACCATGTGTCTGCACAGCTTGACCAAGTTGGCATCAATTACACTGCCAGACCCTCTTTAATACAGGAATAAGCAAATATGAAGCAGTTCCATCAAAGATTCACAATCAGCTGTTTATTATCAGATTGTTAGAAACCTGATCCCACTTACTGCTGTCCTCCAGAACAAAGGTATCCAACCTTTGAGTAGACATTAAGGCCAAAGATATAGTTATGCTGAACAATGCCATAAAAGCACAAAGAATAGAAAAATAAAATCTAAAAATAATGAAATTCACATTAAAGAGGTAGTGTTTAATCAAGCAGAAAAGAACATTGTTCAGTATAAATTAAATTAATGGACTCATTAGCTACATAATCTATTCTGGTTTTAGCAGCCGACCCATATTAAATTATATTAATGTATTGCAATGAAACAGTGTTAGAACTGTGATTAATGATTTTGAGGATGTCATGTTTTATGTATAAGACTTATAATGCATGATAAATATTTTATGTTTTGCATCCCTCTAAGAAGCAAAGGTTGAATTTCAGGTAAACATTGCTGCTGGCTATTACTAGAACACAATGCTTGATGACTTCATTATAGGAAATAATTTGGTACCATGTAATTATCATAACATCTACAACTAAAAGAGACACATTGATTGAGAAGATTAAGTCATTGATATATTAAAAGAATAGGTAAAATATGAACTTCCTACTGCTATGATCTCCGAAGGCCATGGCATGCACATTTAAACAGAAAATAGGTCACAACTAGCTGGCACAAGAAAATAAAGTATAAGAATGTTTACAATCAAAAGACAAGCTGCAGAGGTAACTGGGTTATGAAAATGACAGAGAAAAAAAGATTGAAACAGCAAAAGTTACAACAAAAAAACAGAACAGGCCCTACTATAATAATTATTACGAATTAGTGGCTTTGAGTATACTAAATCAAATTCAGCAGTTATTATTTTCTTTGTAAGATTGTAATATTTTTTATCATCATATTGCAACATTTTTGTGCTGCAATTTCTTGTTTGTTTTGCTTGTATATGCCTCCATTTTGTGTATCGTATTGCTGGTGGCAATTGTGCACTGTTGCTACCATATGATAACAGAAAGTTCAGATCCTTGTCCATTTTAACCACAATTCCTTTTGACTTTCTTACCTTTTTTGGTCTGCCTGTGTTTCACCTGACAGAACACTAAAACGCAAATAAATATACAAGAAGCTAAAAGGTACAGCTTCTTTGACCTTGCAGGAGATTGCGTCAACTCCTCTTCAGCACCCTGTAATGCAGTGTGTGGGCGCATGCTTTATTTTAACTACCTCAAAAATGAAGATTAATATATCACAAAATGTCTCCAAAACATAAAATAATGTGGAAAACGATGAAAAAATGGTAAGTTCTTAAATAAGCAAATGTTGAAACATGAAATCGAAGCAACTAATGCTTAGAAATACAAATACAAATAAAATAGTGCACAGGCACAGGAACAGATAAGAAGGAATGAATTACGTGAATTAGAAAAATAAGGAGTCTGGTAATTTACAAAAGATCTGAACAACAGGCAATCCAATCTTATGTCTGAAAAAGGCAGTCAATGATATGTGCCCATGGTAAACATGTCTCATAACCGTGGTGTTATTATGTGGCTGGCTAACTTGGTCCTCCCAAAAAAACTGTCAACAGCAACTAAACACAATGAAAATATATGATTAAAAATATATAGATACACAACAAAGTAAATTGAACTGGCTGGCATACTTGATAAACACCCTGTTTTTAACACACAACTTTAGGCCTGCGCCTATCCAACTATCTCAAAGGAATCAATACCCCATATTCACGCTCATTATTCTCATTTTCATAACTAGTTGTGGAGTGGGCCAACTTGTGATAAAAATATAAGTAACAACTGGCTGAGGCAAGAAACACCTCAGGTCTGGGGTGGATAACACACTGTCTTTGTTTATGGTCAGCAAATCTGTTATAAACTGCAGTGGACTCCTTACGTTTTGGACATACTCTAGCTCATATTTGCTCTAAATTTTGTATTATGCACTAGCATTAGGTATATCCATAGAAACATCACCCATGGAGACTTCCTATTTAAACATACACACACTCATTGGCGTATGCCCATTTCCATTAAATTTCACTTAAGGTAGGTATTTACTGGAATTCAAATGCATAACAACAGAAAAACCATTTTAAGTCTTGATTAATACATTCTGTCTGTTTAATTGTGGATAATAACCTAAGGATAGTTTAACTTCCATACCCAATCAGGAAAAAATAAATGCCTTTTGGAGTGGCCCTCTGTACAAGACAATCAAAGATGGAAGACAGCGTAATTTACATACATTAGCAATGAAGACTTTTTCCTTGCTGATGGAATGGTTTTGAAAGGGACAAAGTGAAGGGTTTTGGAAAATTGACCAAATCGCACTTAGATTGGCAAATCACTAGTAAAGCTGACAGTGATGTCTGTCCAAAGCCTTTTAAAAACAGGTAAAAGATGAAGCAAACCTTTTTCTCAACAATGTAAAGTTTTGGACTTGTAATATACTTGTCTTTTACTTATATTTTAATAAGGAATTTAAGCCTAAACTCTAAGCAGTACCAGGGTAGACAGTTATTAAAGAGCTATGACCCCAAACTGATATATTTTCTCGAGATGTGGAAGGTACAAATAAAATAATTTGGGATGTATTTTGTAACTTATTATATTGAATAACAGTCCTTGGTAGGATCATCTAAAATAATGGGTATTAAACAAACCAACATACAGTAAAGATGTTAGAACTATGTTACAAGGTGGAGTGGTGGCTCTGAGGCTAGGAATTTGCACTGGCAATCGGAAGGTTGCCGGTTCGAATCCCCTAAATGCCAAAAGAGTTGCTCTGCTCTGTTGGCACCTTGAGCAAGGCCCTTAACCTGCAATTGCTGAGTGCTTTGAGTAGTGAGAAAAGTGCTATATAAATGCAAAGAATTATTTTATTTATTATTATTATTACAAGGGAAAACAGGATTTGGATCATTATCTGCTTCCATAAAATCATGTTCCCTGGTCTTTTTACTTTTATTTTTCTCACCCAATTCCTAACAAACTACAAAATTAAAACAGATAAAAATCAAATCCCCATTCACCTTGCCTGTGGCTTATAATCTTAATAAGCTGTCTTTAACCATGACAATTTTTTTTCTGTAAGCCCAACAAAGGGGTGCTGTGGTCCTTACAGCCAAAGATGACATTCCTTAAGTTCAAATTTTATTGCTAAAAATCCTCGACTACCCACATCATAGCTTTTCCTAGCCAATCCTTACTCACATCTTCCACTGTTCCCCAAAAGTAAGTGATATTGAATTGTGCACCCTATGTCTTCATCTGATCAGGTGCAGTGTCCCTAAATCAAACCTCCAGCTATTTTTTGCTAACACGTTGCTCATTCACTTCTGCGAGTTAGCTACGCGGTATACACTCACTTACTTTCACTCTGTCTTCTCTTTCTCTATGCATATGTTCTCTCTGCTGGCAATCTTCTATACTTGGTGCATTTTCTACCATCAGGCACATGCTTTGCCACTGAATTCACATTTGTGAATAATATAGCAGTATGAGACACAATGTTTAGTAAAGTGCCAGGCCAATCCCAAAGAAGCTCTGTGATTTGTAGTCCTCAGAACCAGCATGACAACTTGAAAGGAAACACTGAACACTTGTGTACTTTGCCCATCCACCATATTCTTCCACGCTAGAGTGCTATAACAACACGTGAGTAAATTTCATCTCAATATAACTTTTTCTATGTTCAAGATAAGCTATAAATATCTATACAAAACACTACCGTTAAACTGACTAAGAATTCGGCTTATCACGTTTGGACCTGTGAGCTAAATATTTAGCTCTGGAGAGCTAAACACTGTGCTCCAGTTTTGCCTGAATAAAAGATCCGACTGCACCACAATTAACTGAAATCTCAACTTAAATGGACTAACTGGTAAAAATGAATAAACCTGACAAGATAAGTCTGGTTTTAAGAGGGTAAAGCCAAACAGTTCCACTAAGTAAAGACACTCTAAAATTACTCCTTTATTCTGCAGCTTAAGGAAAATGCCACACACGTTTTGAGCGACCACAATCTTAGCACAAAGCTAACATCGTTAAGACAAATGTTCTTTTTAAATGGACATGTATATTTTTGATTTACAGTTTTAGATTTTCTTGATTGTTTTTTATACTTTAAACTTTGATGAACTAACACCAGGGACCAATAACTAAATCTACATCCTGTGTTCTACCTTTCTAAAATTCAGGTAAGTAGTTTTACAGTTAGTCTTTCATCCTTAACATCTGTAACCAAAAGTTTCAATATACAAAAATAAGAGCTGTCTCTTTCAAGGATGTTTCAGCTGCTAAAGCATTAATCTCAACTATATATAGTACCTAAAAAATTCATTCCATTTCACCTTTAGAATACTGTTTGTCACTACTGTTTTCTCTCAGTTACATTAAATTCTATACAAAACTCATAAGAAACACCCGTTTAATGTATCTCAGTAGGGTGACAGCTATCCAGCAATGCTGTTGTCTGGTTCAGTGGTCTGTCAAATAACAGGGACACAATGAAAGGAATACTGTATGTGCTCTGTCAGTAGAAAGAGAGGTGAGCTATAAATCAAAAAAGAAGTGACACTGAGTTAGAAAGCCTTCTATATCACCATAATAATGAGTGGAGTAAGCGATTTTTGGTTCTGCAGTTTCTGTAGCTTATAGGAGTAACATTAGTGTAGAAGCTGCTTTCAAGAGTTGAGTCATATTGATGACAGGATTCTAACACCATTCACCACAAACTGCATTATATTTAGTCTAATTAAACAATATTCTGTCATCAATTGCAATTAGTATTGATAATTTCTTTTGTCATGACCAGCTGGCACATACATTTAGACAACATTAGAATAGTAACAGCCGGGAGACAAAACAGAGGAGACGGAACGTAATTGAAAAACAAATTAGAATCAAAGTATAATATAAATATTTAAAGTAAAGCCATTAAATAAATTAACTATAAAATTGTGGGTTGATAGTGCAAGAGGAGTTTAGCACATAAACTTGTGTACACAGTGTTATGACTGAACTCCGAATGCCAGATTACATATTTCATATTAGAGGGGATTTACATATATTTCAACGTATAAACTGTGATTCCTTTTCCAATTCTACATAAAGGCAATCACTCTTTTCAGAGCATAATAGCTTGTTTACTGTCAGATCTACTGGGAGTTTTAGGTCTTTTTTTTCTGACAATATATGCAGGTTGCATAGTATCCTATAATATAATAGTCATCTGCTACTTTCTTAACTCAACAGAAATGGAAGTTACAAACCAAAATGCAAGAAGTAAACAACAAAATGTAGTGGTTTCAAGCAGCCCTGAATGAATACAATCAACTTGAGAATTTATAATTTATTATAATTACATTACAAAACACACACACACAAAAATATCAATTGATCAATTTCCAGATTTTGAAGTTTATGTTCAAAGTCCTGGACATAAGTACATCATATGGGGAAAACTCAGACTTAAAATGGGTTCCAATGGGGAGCACTGATATGCTGGAATTCTAAGAGAAGATAAAGAAAAGATATGACCAGAAATGGGACTATGATATTCATCTTGATTTTCATAAAATAATTTGATAAGGTGCCACATGAAAAGCTAGGTGTCAGAATAAAAGAAGTGAGAATTTAGAGCACAGAATGCAGGCTAACACAAAATTGTGAGGAACTGTATCAGAATGAGTTGATCTTAAAGGAGGTGCTAGGGTCACCGTTCTATGTCAACGAAATTATTACAGAACGACTTGGACAGAATATCATTTTTTGCAGAGATGTGGCAGATGAATTTTTATGTAAGCAAATATAAGGTATTACATGTACCGTAGTAAGTACACATTTTAAATTTAAATACAAAATTTGAGGCCTGAGACTTCAAAATAACCCTTGTGACAAGGATATAGGAGTCACACTTGGCAAAATCTTTAAGAAAGTCAAAGGGAGTTATGCTTAAGATATATAACATACTGCTAAGGCCTCACCTTGAGTACTATGAGCAGATTTGGTCTGTAGCAGTGCTGAAAATCATTGTGTCCCTATCATTTTTATCAGTGTTATGCCAATGATACGCGGCTGTACCTGTTGTTCCCTCCAGAGGACCACACAGTATCAGCTTAGAATGTCTGCATTTCTCACATATTGCAACCTTGATGAATTAACACCATCTCCAGCTCAGCCTGGCAAAGATGGACATTCTTGTTATCCTAGTTCACCTGTCTATTGAGTACCCCATCTCTGTTCAGCCTGGTTCATTTTTGGTAATACCCACCAAATGTGTATGAAACCTTAGTGGTAAACAATGACCAGTAGTCCTTCAAGGACTCTTGAAGTACCCAAGAAAGTCAGTATTTACATAGTCTCTCAAATCTCAGCCACTGTTGCTTATATTTGTATTTTAGGTATCTTGGTGGTCTCTGTCACTAGTCCTCTTCTTGCATGGTCACTCAGTGCTTGTATACAGCTTGCTGTAGACATATTTACAGCTGTGTCATACTCTTTCCATTTTATGATTACTTTAACTGGAGCACAATGGATATTCAGTGTCTTGGATATTTTGTCTTTGTTCCTTCACTCATGTTTTTCAACCGCCTTTTCAAACACTTCCTTGGAGTGTTTGTTTTTGCTTTCTTTGTGTATATTAGGCCATGGAATTGACTGACCACAAGTTTGACCTAACAGATAAATTGCATTTATCCTGCAATCAATTAAAATCCCAGTTAGCTGATCTCCACTGAACTAACTTGACTTGTATAACCAAATGGCTCCTCCAGTGATGATTTAGATGTGTCATATGAAAGGGGGTGAATACTTGTGTGATCAATCATTTTGTGTTTTATATTTGTAATTAACTTAGATCACTTTCCACTTTGACATTAGTATTTTTTTTGAGCAGTATCAAAAAAACAAAATTAAATCCACTGTGATGGAAAAATGAGAAAATGACTCAAAAAAGAATCTCTGTTATCCATCCATCCATTTTCTAACCCGCTGAATCCGAATAGGGTCACGGGGGTCTGCTGGAGCCAATCCCAGCCAACACAGGGCACAAGGCAGGAACCAATCCTGGGCAGGGTGCCAACCCACCGCAGGACACACACAAACACACCCACACACCAAGCGCCAATGTAGAATCGCCAATCCACCTAACCTGCATGTCTTTGGACTGTGGGAGGAAACCGGAGCGCCCGGAGGAAACCCACGCAGACACGGGAGAACATGCAAACTCCACGCAGGGAGGACCCGGGAAGTGAACCCGGGTCTCCTAACTGCGAGGCAGCAGCGCTACCACTGCGCCACCGTGCCGCCCTATCTCTGTTATGTAATAAACTAATTAAAACAAATTTATCAAAATATAAATGAGGCATTGTTTAAGTTGTGAATATAACTTAGCAGAGAAAAATGTTTCCTTCATTTCCAATTTAAGTAACAGTAATCTTAGGTAAGTGAACCAATTTTAAGGACAAAACTGATGAACTTGTTGCCAGACTATGCCAGACACATTTGTTTCTGAATCTGCATTTTTTGTTTTAAAGAATCATTATGTGTAGTGCTCATTAGTATGTCAAAAATTATATTTTTCCTTAATTAGCATTCCATTTACGATCATCTAGTGTACATTTTGTTATTAGATTGTAAGGGATAATAAAAGCCCATGAATATATTTCTTTAAGTCCCCCTTTTTTTAACTGGTAACAATGCCGTTGCAGGTTGTTGGCGTAAGCGACTCTGCATTGTGGATGTGGCTTTCCAAAAAAAAAGCGAGTGAGATTGGGCACACTCTTAGTTCTGTGATGGCCGTTTAAAGGTGAGGGTTTTCTTTTCATAAAGTGTTTCAATTTCTTATTCTTTTTATTTAAGTGTAAATATATTCTGTATTACAGGGCATTTAAGTGATGAGACCCTGTTTATACTCTTTATTGCAAGTATCCGTTTTATGTAATGTTTTAAAACTTTGTTTAATAAGTTCTGTGATGGCTGTTTTAAGGGCATGTAGGTTATGAGGCCCTGTTCACATTCTTTATTGCAGCGAAACAAATAAAACTACAGAAGAGTGGAAAAAATAATTGTGTGGCCTCTCACATCTACAATAATAAATAAATCACAACGCAGAAGGGTGCCTGAGAGACAGATTACAAACATATGGCTTATTTAATTTAAACATTTGCCTCCCACTTACTTACTTACTGGAATATATAAATCAGTATTTAGCTTTTTCAATGATTGTTTGGCCAGTCTGTCTAAAATTTCATTTTCTCCCCCCAATATGTGCTGGAATCCCCAAGAACCATACCACAATTCCCATATTTTTCAGATATAATAAACTCTGTCTGATTTCTAGCATAATATCTTGTTGGCATGCAGGTACTCCAACTTTCGGGCTGATCAAAACAGATAATGAATCTGAGTAGATCACACCATTTGCGAGTGAGACACCACCACTTTACATTTCCAGCCCACTCCAGTGCTAGTAAAATTGTTGCTGTTTCTGTACTGATAACTGGTCAGATAACTTTTCCTTGCTCGAAACTTGATATTCTGGGATGTAATAAGCTGTTTCTGTATGGAAAGTATTCGATTTTTTTCTAATCATATTTTAGTCATGCCTTCATATTTACATTGTACATGTCCATAGTCCAATCTCCATTAATTTATATGTCCAATATTCTGATGCCCTCTTCTATAGACTGATATCTATCTTTGTTATGCCCTTAAAAATAATGGTTCTTTACTTATTTGTGTTGTTACTCATACAACTGGTACTTTGCGATGGTTCTTTTGTTCCTAATGCCGTGTGTGGACAAAACAACCTTTAATATACAGTGGGCTTCTAAGCATGATAGAGATAGAAAAACACTGAACTTAGCATGTTGTTGTTGTATGCAGCAAGAGTCCTGTTAAAATCCTGAACCCATTGGTATTTTACAAATCCTTCCATTATTGTAAATCAAAAGATGAAACAGTTCTATTAAAAGTAGAAGGCACTCTGTGGTGTAGCAGGTCCGTGGCTACAAAAGATTGGCGGCTTTTAAAAAATCCATTCGCCATGTCAGTCTCCATGGGAATGATCATGCAGCTGTGGGGAGTTGATGGTGTAATTAGGGCAAGTCACACCTGCACGTGAGGGTGCAATCGCTCTCAATTGCTTAATCAGCTTCCTTAGATGCATGGTTGAGGTGCTGAGCCCATTGAGATATATAAGAACGGGCCGACAGAAAGAGGAGGGGGACAGAAAGGAAGGAGGAAAAAGAAACTAAAGGAAAGGCTTGGAAAGTGAAAGTGCAGCATTGACGGCGAAAGAAAACGGACGAGCTAGCCAGTCAGCTGTAAAAGAGAGGTCAGCACAGTCAGGAGTCCCGGATGGAGCGACGGATTGTGCCCACAATCGTGGAGTAGTCTGCCCTAGGCATCTGAAGGACGACTACGAGTGCGAGAAAGAAGACGGTCGGTAGTGTGAGGACCGCAGTGGCTGAAGTCTCTTCTGCTGAGCATGCCTTGGGTGAGCTGGAGAGACTGGGAAGGAGCTGTGCTTGGCTGCTGGTGTGATCCCAATGTCTGCAGCAGGATTTTAGTCTCGTTTTAGCCTTGTTTTAAACAACTGTATTTTACCTTTTTTTGTATGGATTATTTATTGACATTTTGATGCACTGCACTTTTATTTGGACACTGTTTTGATTTCATTTTGTTCGTATTTGTAATAAAAGCACTTTTGCACCTTTCCTTTTGCTTTGTTTGGTGTCCTCATTGTTCAGCTCATTACCAACAGTGTTGGGTTCAAGGGATCCCAAAAGGGAAATGGGAACGTGGAGCAGAACCTGCCTCGCCACACATTCATGAACTGAACCAGATAAAACACAAACAAAATACATTAAGTGTATATTGCATGTCTTCACTTACAAGTAGAACACTAAAAGGTAATCTCTGACCGATATGGTTATAGTTGAATATTACACTGTTGAAAAATGAGATGGTCAGCATTACATCACAACTTGGAGAATCTGGATAGCTTTGTTTTGTCAAAATTTTCTGACTGAGAGTTCTGTATTTTTCTTGGTAATTTCTGTCTGATACCCAGTGAATGGAGCTGAAACTATAGAAGAAAGGGCAAAGCAGGAGTGAAAGTTAATGCATATGTGGCATACATGAATCTGGCATTTGCATCTTATCCCACATTATTTGTTGCTTCGTTTTAGTGA
This sequence comes from Polypterus senegalus, assembly GCF_016835505.1. Taxonomy (NCBI): domain Eukaryota; kingdom Metazoa; phylum Chordata; class Cladistia; order Polypteriformes; family Polypteridae; genus Polypterus; species Polypterus senegalus. The sequence goes on along the minus strand of NC_053156.1, from coordinate 204,702,288 downwards.
AAAGGTAGCAGCCTCTGGTGCTCCCCATTGTCAGAGAAACTGTTATGCTTTTCAGTTAGTTACTTTTCATAAATTCACACGGTTAACATTATATTAATTTTATGTTATAAATATTACGTACTCTGTACAACAAAATTATAAATTTACAATAAACCATCATTAACAATATATTTACCAAGCTTGTCAGATTATTAACTTTATCAAACTCTGTGATAACAGTCTTTAAGGAACTTACTTTTTTTAAAGAATAGTCAAAGGTTGTAAAAGACCATTAAAATATTCTTTTTGGTTGAACAAACATTTTAATATTAAGAAGTCTTAGGAAAAGGTATTTTAAGTAGAATTATGGAAGCATTGTGTTCAGAGATGGTATTGAAATTAAAAATTTTGCATCAATGATTTATCTTAAAATTTCTCTTAAGTCTAAGTTGATGGTAACAAAGAGCAGAATATGGGTTAAAGCAGAATGTATCTGTTTTTTCAACAGTTTAAAGTGATTTCTGGTGATTTTAATACTCATGTTAAATTTTTATTTACAGAGTTTGAATTTCTACCTTTGTTCTTTTTTTTGCTTTGACACGGTATTACTGAATGTTGGGTTTTGACACTAATTTTAAATTAGCCCATTTATTTTAATGTATCACAGGGATTGGACAGACAGAATTGTCATTTGATGCAAAACCATTACTTTGCCCGTGTGTGTTATAAGAGGAAAAAACTTGCTTTGTTAACATAGAACAGCCTAATTTCAATTGTACCAGAATATTTCCAGTAGAGATGTAATATTTTCACTAAATGTTTTGTTGTTTGATAACAATTTATTTACAGTCTAAGAAGCCTTATTTGTATGAACCAAACATTCACTCAACACTTTTAGCTTGTTTAACTATTTTGGGACCTTTAAATAATGTTAAGAAACATAAAATACCCTTTATCTGTGTGCTGATTGGTGTAAATTAAAATATTTTAACCATGTTATATACTGATAAAGGAAGCTGTTCTGTTAGATTCTTTCAGCTTTGCCATACTGAACTCAATTGTTCACACGAGAAGGCTCCACCAATTAAGAAAGTAAGAAAAATGTAAGAAAAAGATGTCCATCTGGAATTTTTTTTGTAATGGTGACTTATTCTTCTTTATTTATTGAGAATTTTCCTTGTCAGTGTACATTCCACATTTAGTTAATATTTTTGTTTTTTTAGATGTGTTCATCTAATATTTTAAAATAATATACATATTTGATGGTAAATGTGGATTCTAAACTCTACTTCATTGATTAACTTTTTAAAATTATGACACATCTGTTGAGAGTCAGAGATGTTTGCAAATAGTTGAAAGTTCATTGGTAAGCCATTGTAAATGGCACATGCCTTTCCATGTACAAGCTGTTCTGTACAAAAACCTACTCATGCAAAGCTTCTGAAACACCTCAACCTTTTTCATAAACATGAAATGTTTAAACATGGTTTAAATGGTTGTCCTTGTAGGTTTTCATGAGTTAAAACCTTGCAAAATCACATTGCACTCAAACATTTCAATAAAAATATTTGTAACTAGCTGATGCCCGCCGTAGCGGTGTAAGAATAGGAACGGAAAACGGTGAGAAAGAATTCAGAAATCAAAAAGAAAGAAATACTTCTTAAAAAAGATGCAGTTGTGAATAGGTGTTTTGCTGGAGACGACAGATAATGAGTCGAAAGATCTAAAAGTAGTAAAAGCCACGTACAACAATAGTTTTGTTGCATGTATCTTGCACTTCCTGGAAATGTGGACGGTAATATGATCATTTTGCCTACACGTACGTTGTTATTTTCAGCCTTTGCTTGCAGTGGGTCTGATAGTTCTTTGTATTGTTCCACGCACAGATGTTGTTGATGTAATCTGAGATAGTTGAGACACGCGCCCTCTGTTTTAACATACGCATCTACAACATACTGTTGGAATAGTTTGCCGCTGGAGTGCAAAATACTAAATGTATTCCTCATTGATAATCTGTATGTGTAAAATTGGCATTGAGTAAGCCTGATTCAGCTGGCGGTTCTTTCATTGTGAACATGTTGTAAATCTTTGTGCCAGCCAATGTCTCCGTAAGGGAATAAAAGTGGGTAAACCATAGGATCGCAATTCATATTGAGCATGGAAATCTGTTTACAGAAGTTGACTCTGGGACAGATGCAAATGTCTCTTTCGATAGGGGGTTCGTCATCTTCTAGGATGAAAATCACTGCGGTGTGACATGTCCTGCCCAGGGTTTTCCTTGAAAACCATTCGTACAGATGCTGTTGGATTGGAGTGAGCAATTTCATATATGTGTTTGTATAATTTAATGAAGGGGTTGATGGTTCTAAGCATGGAATCTAGCTGGAGAAGTAAATCTTTTCTGCATGCAGAGTTTGCTTTATTTTGTAAGTTTAATTCAGTAAACTTGCACTGTGTCAAAAATATACAACTGTCCATATCCTAGAGAGGCAGAAGTGTTAGCGTATAGTAGAGAGATTTGGTGATAAATTTGCCCGTGTACTTTAAAACAGTATGGTCCGTGGCCAGGAGGTAGAGTTATCTGTGGAAGAGGACAAATAGGAATCGAGAAATGCCTGTGGGCAGGAACGGTTTTGAAGAGGAGCCGCAGGCAGAGGGGGGAAGGGTTTGGAAGAGGACAAATTGGAATTGAGAAATGCCATTTCATCTGCGTGTGGGCGGGACCGGTTTTGAAGTGGAAACAGGATGAACCAGAAGGGAAATATATATGAGAGATTATCAAGAAAATGGGCCAGAATCCCATACTGAAGAAACATCTTCTCCAGTTAATAATCTTTAAATTTGTTTAATATCTTACAGGATCTTTCCAAAAACATGTGGTTTTGTTTTCCTTAAAGCTTTGGGAAAAACATGTTCAGAGAGCTATTCAAGCAGAAGTTATAAGTTAGATAGACAGAGACACTTCAATTTTTTTCATCATAATTACAAAGATTTTTTCACAGTCTTACAACTTTAAATGTTGAAATAAATAATCTACAGCTTTCAGTTATGACGGAGTCTCACATAATCAAACAATGTTTTAGTGATGTCAGTAGTATGTACTAGTTAGGTAAGTATTGGGATGGCAAATCAAAATTAATTGAGTGCGCTTAGAATTGATGGCCATGAAAAAAATATACATCTCAATATATTCCTAATTAAATGTTTTAAGACTAACAGTTCAAGATCAGTCCACTTTGGAGCATATTTTCAGGGGAAATTCCAAAGCAGACAATCATTTAGAAGATTTTTCAACAATTTCCTCAGTTGTAGTGAACTTTTTTTTAAGATTCAAATATACAATAATTAATTTTAGATTGTAAATTCTTTAGGCTCAAAAAAATGTTGGCATACACTTCTCCCTTTTACTTCACTTTATGTAACATTAAACCAAAGTGCAGAGCAATTCTGAAATATTTTCATCTTGTCATTCTTATCAAATATAAACATATTTGAAAAAATATGAAGTAGACAGAATCTTAGAACCACTTATATGTCACTTGGTAATTAAGTAATTGGTTACTTACTGCTTCTGTAGTACTTGTACTTCTTGTAACTTATAACTGAGGCCCATTGACTTGAATATTTTGCATTGTAACACAGCTATTTTTAATCTAAAATCATTCCATCATTCCTCAAATATATATTTATTTTTTCCATTCTATGTCTTGAATGTTTTTTGAACAATATATAATAGTTTTTACTTTTTATGGATAAATCTGGATATTTAAAGTGGAAGTGAACAAATATTTTTATTAGTTTGTTTAATCTTTATAAAACAGCATTGCAAAATATTGGTGGGTGTGGCATATTTTCCAAACACCTTTTCTTTATTCACACATAACTGTTTCTTTCTGGTAATTTCAGACAAATGTATTTTAATATAATTTAAGATAATAATTGTATAATTTAATAAATCAGCTTACTTGTGTATGTGCTACAAGCTACAACCAATGACACAGTTAGTAGTTAATGTATGATAAAATAAAAACACAAGCATAATGTGGAATACAGAAAAGACCCTGCTATTTACATGTACAGTAAATATACAGTATACCCAGCTTTTAATACTTAAAATTTTCCCAAAGTTTAATTTTGATTCAAAATTTAGGTTCAGTCTTTAATCATAGTTTTTAGAAGATAAGAAATGCCTTATTTTAATTTAATAACCAATTTTCTATTTGCTCACTGCAAAAAAAAACAAAACAGGCCTTAAAAACAAAGTAGTAGAATTGTAGAGTAAGTTCCAACTCATTTAATGCCATATGCAGTCACAGGGCCTGGAGCTTTGGACATTTCATGAGTTAAAGGCACCCATTTACACTCACACACAGGTGGCTAACACCTTGTCATTCAGGCTAAAAAGGAAGTCTTTGAAATTTTAAAGGAAACGTCATGCCAAAGTTTCCAGAGAAAGCCAACACAGCTGGAAGAAGTCGGTGCTGATTTCACAAAAACAGAAACCAGGTTGGGAACATAATGCAAGATTTTGTATTTGTGGAATAGCCACTCTAAAGAAAAATCTAAACCGCAAAAAATAAAATGTCATGAAATATTATAAAATACTTATTTTAATTTCAGTTACTGTGGGAAAATGTACAGTTATACTACTGCTGCTAGACCATCAATTGTGTTGTCACAGGCTTTTTTCTCTGAATTTGCCATCTTATTTATCTATCTAGTTTGTACAGTGCTATATACTGTATACCCAGCTGTTCTTTCTTAAATTCTGTGAAGTGCCTTGAGCATGGGAAAGGCGCTATATAAATGTATTATTATTGCTGCGTCTTTCACTAATGATTGGATCTGCAAAGGACCACATTGAAGTCAGCACAAGCACTCATATCATGATACTCATTTGTTTTAATATGAAATGTGGCTCTATGTATCATATTAAATAAAATCTGAAAAAGTAAACTTTACAGTGTTCATAGTTAAACAGTAAGGTATAAAAATATTAAAATCAAAAGAGATAAGAAACCAGTAAAGTGTGAAGACACATGCTGTAATATATTCAAGTTAATGCACTCTTGCTTTAAAATAAATCAAATATAATATTATTAACAATATTTTCTTGCCATTTTGTCACACACATAAACATGTTTATATATGTTCAACAGTGCATAGTGTTTTACCAAGATTTATTTCCCTAAAGAAATAGTAAATCACTCAAACATGCCTTAGTAAATTGAATCTACTTTTTGCTGCTTCGGCTAGTACTATTATGTGAAATAAATCTCATTATGTCATTGCTGTTATTCTTATTTATTCATTCTACTGAGTCATTTTTCAAAGATAAATATTCAGAAAGCATGAAAACTGGTTGTCATTGTGAATAAGTATGGTTAGACATTCAATGAGTTTTATGTTTTTTATAAATGTATAGCAGTAAAGACACCTACCACACTTAGATCTCTGTTGTTTCTTTTCTTGAGCTCTTTACTTTGCTTGCAGTTATTTAAATTGTTGAAAGTAAAGGGGATAATTGTTTTTGCTTAAAATAAAAGTTTAAATAAAAGTCAATGAAAAAAATGTGTGGATGTGTTTGTGTAACTGAATTACTTAAGGAATAAACTTGTGACAACATTCATATTTTAACTTTGACAGGCATCTCTGTGGGCAAAAAAAGAAAACTGACCCATTGTTAATGAAATACACAGTCAATGGTCTTTTAACATTATAATATTTGAACATAATTGTAATATTTCAACATAATTAATACTCATGGATGTACAGTATTTATAACAATGTGTGCAGAATCTGTCAAAAAAATCAGATTTGAAGCAAATTTTTGTGGCTGCATGGGTAACAAAACATTTAAATCACACTAAATAAACTGCCCTAAAATAAACATTACAGGAGGTAAAATGTCTAATTACACTTCTTATAAGATCCAAGACACCAGTCTGAATGAGGAATAATGGTGGTTTGTTAAAAAGTTAAGCCTACTTTGTGTTTTGTTTCCTATAGCAATGTCTCACTGAATTGTGACTGCTAAGCTTCTGAGAAACTGTCAGTTGTTCAGGCTTGCTGAGCAGCTTTTCAAATGTTGTCCCTGTTTTTTCCATCACTTGGCTAAAATGACATATTATTACCAAGAGCAAAAAATAACTTTAGGGAGTTCGGTGTCCAGCGTGACACTGACAAATTTAGAATAAAATATTCACATATATTGTAATAATCAGCTTATCACCAATTAAGACAAATTGAGCTACAAAAAACCAAGGGAGAATTCCAGGATGCTAAAAGGAAAAGAAATAGCTGTACACACCTTAAATACTATATAAAAATGCTAAATGTATTGATAATTTAAATTAAAACCACTAACAGATACATATGCAAGTGTATCTAAAGAAATGAAAATACTGTTAGTTTTAACAATTTCATAAAGGAAGGAAATTGTCTAGTTTTCTTTCTGAGCTAAGATTGACCTCACCCAACCATCCAAAGAAACTTTTTTTCTTTATAGCAATGTTGCTTTTCCTTTTCTTTTCTTTTTTTTTTTTTTTTAAGTTTGAGAACATTCAATGAACACAATCCATTAGAATCCTGAAGCTTCTTTATTTCAATTAGAACACACAACTGAGCTATAATCCTTAATACAAGTTCAAAATGTGTATATTACAGGTATTTCTAAACGTAACACATTACAGGTTTGTTTTTATAAAGATGAAAGATCTGCCCCATTCTCCACAGTGGCTTTTTTTCTAGTTTTTTTTTTCTTTCCTGTACCCTCCACAAGATGGTAACCTTCCAGTAACGTTTTGCTCCTCGATAAAAGTCCTTCCTGTCTTTACATACACAAGTCAGTCTTTTCAAAATAAAAGCTCAAGCAGGGAATTATGGATTGTTCCACCCAAACACTTCTAACTGAAAAGTTATACTGTAGTTTATTGTGGTATACAAAGCCATAAAAATCTGTAGACGCAGACGTTGAAAACAACAGAAGACAAAAACACCAATTTAAAATAAAAAGCAATTTCTTTATTCTCAGTGCAACTGATTGGGGATCAGACAGACTGCTTAAAAAAAATCCTACCTTTTATTACCTAGCTTATTCATTAGAGAAGGAGAAAAAAAAATGGCAGTTCATTTTGAGGTCATACCTAGATTACTGTAAGTCACGGTTACATCCTGATTTATTACATACAGGAGTGCACAGAATTTCTTACCAAAATAAAGAGTTATCAAGCACTAACATTCCTAAGAAATATGCCCTTATTAGCTCACACACAAGACCAGTTTAAAGCAGTTTCTTATAGTTCAGTACATTAGTTATAAAGAAATTACATTCTTGTAGCTTTAGTATCTTCATTAGATTTTCTCTGGTTAGATTAATAAATCCTTATTTATTAATCCATAAGGGACATGTTTCTTATAGTTTTAAGTAAGAATTCAGAAACTATCTCACTGATTCATAATATCACAGGGTGTTCTGTTAGCTTTAAGAGGTCGTAATTTTCTCATAAAAGAATGCAAGTTACTCTCATCATTCTGTGCACAAGCTTAATTCTTTTTCTGCCTAAATGAAGAACAAATCATACAGAAGTAAAAATCATATAACTCTCTGAAGCATGATTAATACAAAATACAGTCCTCTGTATTTGTAAGGTAACTACTTACAATCATTACAGTTAATAATGTTTTTTTCTTTCTCAACGCCAACAAGCATATCTAGCTTATAAATAAAATTGGAGGACTATGACCTTTTCCTCAACATTTCCCATAATACCAAGTTTTAAGAGCTTTAGTAGATATCAGTACATAAAAGTGCTCTTACCCTTTTAGTCTACATTGAGAGACACATACCAAAAGTGTAGATTCTGAAGTAATATTTTAATCTTAATTATTGTTGTCATAAGAGAATAGTTCAGCTAAACTGCTTTGATTTTTATGGCTCTTTATATAAGATACCGTATATACTCAAGTATAAGTCGGGTCTTGGAACCCAAAAAAATCGATCATAAAATCAGATCCCTACTTATACGACCATTCAAAAATGTGATGCTTAATTATTATTATGTTTTTTACATCTTCTTGCTTCCTCTAACCTTCCATCAGTTCCTCAGACACCCCAATTTCATTCGCTACTTTAACGACTTTATAAGGGCTCCATCGTAGTTAAGGGATGCTCTTATTATAAAGGTGTATGAGGATGTCAGATACAAAAAACACAAATCAGCGCAAACATTGCTTTGGAATAGTTCGGGTATTACCATGTGGTCACGTAGACACAATACACAGAGAAAAAAAGGCAATGTGTTCTATGGTTTTCTCTCAGGTGGGCATTAGCATATCATATCTCTTGGACCAATAGCATGAGTTCTCTGCAATCGACTAATACAACCAACATTATAAAATACCAGAAATTATACAGTAAAATCAAGTGCTGACTTATCCATGGGATAACCTTTCCGCACTAAGTTTTTTTGGACTTAAACGCCAATGAAGCATTTAATCCAGGCAGAGATACAGTAAAACAATATATATTCACAATTACTGAATGGTATTAGAGAAGCATTATTTTTTGGTTCACACCAATCAAAAAAATGTATGCATTGTTTTCTAGAACACCGTCAAACTGTACTTTTCATGTGAATGTAGCATGTCTATGTAAATGTATAAAGGTTAAAACAAGAACTAGCATGAATTTTTAGGTATTATAACCAATAATGCTATTCCAAGTGGTCTCTGTATTCTTTTGTTCTCAGTAATGGCCCATAAGCTCGGCATCCTGATAGACCAACTCTGTTATCTTGCCCACCCCAGAAACAACGGCCATCCTAAAACAACTTGAGAGCATGTAAAAATAAATAATTTATTGGCAAACAGATCCTTGTTTGTGTATATTTTTAATCAAAATGTTAAGAAACATTTTTAATTATAAAAAAATTAATTCCAAAGTGGTGCAGTTGTGTTGCATAAAACTGCCTTGATATAAGCAAAAAAATGTATTTGTCATATATAATGTAAAACCTAAAATATTTACATGTAAATGGTTTGCCTTACTCAGATATTTCATCATATATGTATATCAGTAGAATGTGGCATTTCGCACAAATCTGTAGATTATTATGGAAGCAGTTCACACACACAAAACATAATCCTCCTTTGTTTCACTGCATGTGCATCTTCAAATCTGACATTGTTTATTCTTTTTCTGCAGCCACAATTATTTATTATATTAATTATTAACTTTTATTATACACTATAATTTATGTATTATTTTTTTGTATCACACTATACATTGCAGAAAAAAATATTACAGTAACAAGTTTTTTTATAATATTGTGCACTCCTAGAACACATACTCATATGCACACTTACATACACACACACAGGGAAAAAGTGACAGTTAAAAAATCATAGTGCTTGAAACCGTGTCGCTGTTACTTGGTTTTGCTTCAATTCCAGTGCTCTTCTTCTCACAGAGCCCCTGCTGTGAGATTTTAACTCTTGTCCATCCTATTTAATTCTTTCTCCTCTTCTCTGTCCACCATATACACCAATTTAAAGTCTCCCTTTGATTAAATAAGGTCAGTTATAACCCAACCCTCTTGCTCCATTCTTGTTTGAGTTGATTCATGCCAGAATCAGGACTACCTGGAAGCAAGAAGTTTGCAGTATGTGTCTGTGTGTCTCTCTCTCTGTCTCTTTCCAATGATTCCAGCAACGTTATGGTATTTTTAGCTTTGTTAAATATGTTTTAGCTTACCACCATTTTTAGAACAGTTCTGAAATTGTCTGACAAATGAATAATATACAATGAGGGATCAAGACGAATGTTAGCAGCTATTAATGATAAAATTGGGACACGTGAGTCTCCGTGCTTTAGCAAAAGCAGCTTTATTCAACTCGAAACAAGAACAGTATGGTTATTTATCGTAGTAGGATCTACCATTCTACTATACACAGATACAGCAAACAGGCAGGTTTGAGGCCATGGGCCTCATGCATAATGGCGTGCGTAGAATTCACACTAAAACATGGCGTTCGGACAAAAGTGGAAATGTGCGTATGCGCTAAAAAATCCAGATGCATAAATCTGTGCATACACCCACTTCCGCGTTCTTCCGCTACATAAATCCCAGTTAGTATGAAAAGTAATGAATGTGCATGCGTCTGAGTCCCCACCTCGTCTCCTGCCAGATTTATGCCTCTTTAAATATGCAAATCAATATAAATAGCCCTTAAGTTCAGCATTCTGTGAAAAGACAATGACAAAAGCACATTGGGAAATAGAAGAATTTCAGCGAATACCAAGTGGAGGTACCAAATGAAAAACTTACTAATTGTTGGCTTAAACAATGTGTCACACATGTGCAAGTAGGAGGCAGCTAAAGGGCATAAGTAATGGTAATACCACATCCGACCAGGGAGCGGCGGGGTGCACTGACTGTCTTTCTCAGTTCCCTGCAGATCTTTCCTGAGAAAATTTGCCAGGTCCCGGCAGCTCTGAAGACCTCACTTCCGATTCCAGCCACTTAGATGATGTCACTTCTGGTTCCGGGCCCTTAAATGACGTCACTTCCTATGCAGACCTTTAAAGCCGCCATCTTACCAGCAATGAATCAGTTCTATCGTGGACTTAGTCTTGTGAACAACTCTTTTATTTTCAAAAGCCTTTTGCAGCCATTAATATTATACAGGTGGCTGCACCAAACCTTTTTACGATGTCTGGTCTGTGTTTCTATCACAAGTGGTATAAACAACAAAAGGAAGTTGATCGAGTGACGTAGAGTGTCGGAGAAACTCGAAAGTTCAAGTTCACAAAATTATACAGTGCCCAAAATAAAAAAAGAAGTGGTTAGAAATCAAAGTCATTGTGTAAAGGCGAGTCGTAGCCCACCATCTGAGTGTCATATGGAAGCTTCTTAGGGTACATAGAAAAACAAAAATAGGCACACATTGGGAAAAAACTCAAAATGTCAACTTTAATCTCGAAATTTCCATTTTAGTCACATAGTTTATTTTTTGTTATTAAAATAGAACGTCATAAACTTCATCTTAAAATTGTTTAATTTACTAGTTTCTCAAATAACATCGTAACTAAAGTGTCACGTTAATTGCATTGTATTCTATGCATTCTTCTATGTGCCCTGTGTATGTGAAGATTCTTAAATGGGCTTTGTCTTCCTCTGTCAAGACACAGAATCCATTACATTCATGATATTGCACCTCTGTGAATAATTTAAATACTGAGATGTATACTTGATATCATTTTCACGATGATAGGATTTAAAGCATGTATTAAACATGGGAACATGGTGGCACAGTGATAGTAATAAGCTGGCGCCCCGTCCAGAGATTGTTCCTGCTTCCCACAAGATGCCTGCTGCACCGTGCGTGACCTTCGATGAAATAATTTATTGCAGCAGTACTGTCCTTTCTTTTCTTTCTCCAAGTAACCAATTGCCAAACAATCAGCTCTGTAATAGATGTCAAGCCATCTGTAAGCTTAGAATGCCGATTCTTCAAAATTTTTAAGGGACATTGAAATATCTTCATAGTACATATTTAATTATTCTATCCATCTGGTGTCACGCCAGTACCAGCAAGAATATAGCGCAAGGCAGGAAAAATCCCTGAACAGGACGCCAACTCTTTGCTAACACTGCGACACTGTGTCCTCACATGTTTAATTATAAACAACTAGCAACTGGGAGCCCGATCTAATAGGGCTACAAATTCTATGTTTGTGAAATCCATACTTTCTCTGTAAAGAATTATTTGTTTTTTTAAGTCCTTGAAATTATTTTTTTATCATGGCACTGATATGTGCTTAAAACATACCTTTTCGGCCAATGTAATGAAGAGCTTCCTATTTAAACTGGGCTGCTCTTCGGCGCACCTCATTTGATTTTTTCCAGCAAACAGATTTTCAAAACAAACTGTATTTCACGACTCTAATCGGAGACGAAGTAATAATTATGTAGGTGTGGTCATTTTAGATATGAGATCAGCTAAAATTTAAACAATGACCATTGTTAATACCCAGCTGTCATTACTCAGTTTGCCAATAGATGTCAGAAGGACGGATGCCAAAACCAAACTGCCCAAAGATAGATTTCGACGTACCAAGCAAATGGTGATACGTTCTAAATTACTTACGGTTCCGGAGCTGTTGAAGGGTTAAGTCAGTCGACAATGTTAGTCCTGGAAAGTATGCCCCACCAAACCAACGGTCCAAAAACCAACCAAACTAAATGTTATCTGCTCGAATCAACACCATCTTACTAAGTCGGCCGTCCATCGGCGTCACTGAAGCATTCGAACATTCTTAGCCAATTATGCAATACTGCATCCACGTTTGCCACGTTATGTTCTAACTACTGAGGCAGAGTCCCATTACATGGTTCTAACTTGTATTGAGTCGAGGTATTGACGCGAACACCATACATACGGATAGTATCAAATTATATATAAGGATATAGATTATTTAAATGATGTTAAAATTTTACCTGTATAATGTAATAAACATACTTTGCTGCATTTCATCTTAAAAGTGATATCGTCATCATAAGTAAATACATGCTTTATAAAGTGGCTCAGGTTGTGTAATTATAACTGTATTATAACTGTATCGCAAGTTTACAGTGAGGCAGTTGTACTTATAAGTACAAACAGTTCTACAAGGAGCAATGATTGATGGACTGATTGAGTGTGTTTTATAGTTCTTGGGATGAAACTGTTACTGAACTGCAAGGTCCCTGCAGGAAAGGCTCTGAAACATTTGCCATATTGGAAAAGTTCAAATAGACTGTGCGCATATGTGAGTCAGTGTATGCTTGATGTTGTATACTAATAATTCTCTTTTCGATCAGCTTCTGTAGAGCTGTGATTCCACACTCAGATACAGTGGGATAAATACTCTGAGTGGTGCAGTGAGAGTAACAACGCTAAAGCAGCTGTGGTATTTGGAATAATTTGGCCATTCTGTGGACCATTATATTGTTACAGGTTAATTACAATCAAATGCTTTAAACCAATAAACAATATGTATTTAATTGCAGTGTATTTGATAAAGCCACGTCAGGGATGTGGATCTAAAAAAAAATGGGAAACCGCACAGGAACAAAAGTGCTGCTTTGACACTGGGTGCCGCCAATTTGCAAAACCGAGCGGAGAACTTGCGTAAGCCATGGATTGAGTTGGCGTGAAAATGTGTGTGGCTTTATGCTAAGTTTAGTTTTAATACATCGCGATGTGAGTGTGGAAACGGGTGTACGCAACATTTTTGTGCATATGCACTGTTTATACATGTGGCCCTAGGTCAGTGACCAAGTTATAATGTTCCCTGCATCACCCATCGGGTGACTGGCACTTTGCGTGTGGCAGTGATCATCTTGTACTTGTTTCTGTGGCAATGCAAATGTGTTGTTGCCTCGGTGACAGACAAGCTACCCTTAACAGATGGGGCAGTCGTGCTTCTGTGTGTCGCCCCATTGGGGAGGGTCTCAAAACAGTTCAGAAATCTTACAAAACAAACTTATTTAATGTTTCATGTTAGCATTTATTAATTTCAACAGTGGAAAGCTCTTGGTTGAGACAGTTCTGTCAATGTCCCGGCATCTTCATCCTTCCTTAAAAGGTAAATACATGAACAAGGAGAGCCTAGAAGCGGAACAGTGTAGCTAAGAAGCAGATTCAGCCATTGACATTGAGTTATATTGTTGCTTTTTATCCTGAAGTATTATGTAACTTCTGAGCACCTCTTTTGATCTGAATTCATATGTACTGTAAATTTATAGTTTTTGTAAAATAAAAGTATGGAAATTTTAGGCTATTTTTTATTCTATATCAAACCATACTACATTTCTTACATTAAAATGATAGTTCATTTAAAAAGTATTTGTCTTAAATAAGAAAAATTTAAAAGATGCATACCTACACAATAAACTATTAGTGATCAAATGTTAAATTCTCACAATGCAATATTAGGGATGGGGAACTGAAGAAACATCACCTTCAGGTGTTTGTAACTCAGTACAGTACTTAACAATTTAAGGCCAACAAATCGTGGTATTTTGAAATTTTTTAAATCCTAGAGAAGGTATACCAAAAAACCCCAGGCCTAGAGCTATCTCACAGTTTGATCACATATGTGTCAATAGTCTGCTGTAGTTCATCATTCATTTTGATTAATAGAGTCTAATATTATTGAAAATCATGCTGTGTGAATACTATTAGCATTAGTCAACAAATCAAGATGATGTCTCACTTTGCAGCATTGGTTTTCTATTAGTTGAGGATGGTACAGCTGTTTGGATGACCTAGGCTCAAGAACGTTGGGGGAACTAGTTAAGGGATGATGCATGCCAAAATTAAGATTCACAATGCGGGAATGCACATTCACTTCTGGAGTGTTAAGACTCGCAATGTGGGCAAGCTCAGTCAGCATTAAGACTTGAAAGTCCTCATTCGTGTACTAGTGTTGCCACGGAAGCCGATTCCCATAGTGCACTTTACACAAAATGGCGGCACAGGAAGGGAATGTGAGTGTTGTGTCATTACAAAAGTTTACAAATTTTATAACAATATTTGCAGTGTATTGTGCAATCTCAAAATACAAACACAAGTAAACTTAGAGTATTCCACATCGTATCAGTTTTGATTTTTAAGATGAAAAAACAAACATAAATGTTATTACCAACGATGACTTTAATTTGTAAAGTTTTCGTTTCTCTTTCTTGATTATGGTGAAATGTTGTATGAGAATAGTTTTTAATATTGTTATAAACGTTATCCATTGTAACAATCTGAACTATTGATTAACTGAATTAAAGTTAACTATTAATATTTTTTTAAAAACCACATTCACATATTGCCAAGATAGTTAAACAGAAATGTTCGTTTATTTGTATATTTTGAGTGTTTTAACTTCAACTAGGTAACATGAACTTGTTACTGTTGCAGATTTTCAAGTGTTCCTCGGGATTTTTTTAATTATGTTGCAAATGACTTAGAAAACAGCTTGACACCTGCAAAGTATAAATTGTCAACAGAGTGACAGCGATTTTATTAATTTCAGAATAGAGCAAATGTTGAACCATTTGGTAAGATGTTTCCAAAATATCATTGTGCATAGAATCGATTTAGCCATACAGAATCTTCAAAGAGCCCTCGAGTTACTGGGTCGCCAGCCCAGAACGTTCGCTATTGGGTATGACCCCAGAATAATTTGCAGTTATAGCAGGGTCTGCTCCAAAGTAAATGTGACTGAAGGCCATAATTTAATTTTTTTAGAATATGAATTTACTGTTCTGCAAATAGCACAGATGCTGGTAGTAAGTGTTAGAACAATCCACAGAAGAATGGATGAGTATGGCCTTTCAATCAGCAACACCTACAGTAATATAGCTGGTGATGAATTATTTGAAAAAGTTAAAGATTTTGTCACAGAATATCCAGATTCAGGCTATAAATAAGTGTCAGGCTTCCTAAGAAGTGTTGGAATCAGGTGTTTGCTATAACTCAAACATTTTTTTTACTAGTTAATGTAGTTCCTGAAAAACACATGCATTAATTACATACTGTCTCTAACATTTAGAGTGCAGCAGAAAAGATTACGGGCAGCAGTGAGAGCTGTTGATCCAATTGGCACATTTCTCCGGGGACTCAGCATTAGTATGGTTCAGCGAAAGTGTTATAGTGTCCCATCACCTTTAGCACTGTGGCACATTGATAGTAACCTCAAGTTAATTCAGTAAGTACAATGTATTATTGATGTGTAGTCTTTCATGGAATTGAATAATATGTATTTTTATTAATACTTGTGTTATTCAAGTTAAATTTAAGAATATGGTATCACCAAATGGTTATTTTTGTGTAAGATGGAGGATTATAATCCATGAATGTATCGATGGATACAGTAGAAAAATAATTTATCTTAAATCCAGCAATAACAACAAGGCTTCTACAGTTCTGAAGAATTTTATTGAGGCTGTGAACACATTTGGATTGCCTCTCATGTCATGTAACTGGAATACCCAGGGTAAATATACCAATTGTACACAGTAGTTCATACCAGGAGGGTATATTTCGTACGTGGATTACTCGTTTAGCCGGATATAATAGTTGACGATTTGGCCTGATCCTGGAACTGTCGGTTTTTTGAAACTTTTGAAAGGTTTGTTCTATGTAAACAAGGATTAGCTCACACACTTAATCAGTGTCCATGCATGGAATTCATTCAGTCCTGGCTTCACCGTTCATGAATTAATCAATTATTATTGGTGCGCAAATTATAAGAAGAGAATTTCATATAGAGAGGTTTTTGCGCGATCAAGAGGATCCTTTATTGCTTCCAGAGGAAATTCTTTTTGAAAGATACCGCTTTAGCCGGGGAGGAATATTGTACCTCAAAGATTTATTAGCACCTTATATTCGAAATCAACCACACAGACAGTATGCATTGCTTTGAGGTTTTTTGCAAGTGGCACTTTTTTATATACTGTAGGCAATACAGAAAATCTATCTAAAATTGCAGCTTGCCAGGCAATTCGTAAAGTCTGTTTGGCTCTGAAATATTTCCTTCAGGTGTTTCCTGGACACCTGCGTGTGCAGACAATAAAAGGGGCGTTTCATGCCATTGTAGGTAGATAATACACAGGCAAAAACACCTACAGTTCCATAAAGAATCTCACAATCATCCTAACATTCTCATTTCCCAGGATTTCCAAATGTGATTGGGGCACAAGGGACTGATCAAAGTGGAGTTTGATCAAACATTATTTGGAAAATTTACCTCTCCTCCTGATGAATAATCAGACACAGTGACTTCATCAAATATTTGACCTTTGTCAATGTCTCATTGGTCAGACACAGGTTCTAGGGATATGACATTCCTTGCAACTGACCCAACAAAAAGAGGGCTAAACTGAACATACCTATAGCACACATTGAGGACAAATATATGCAATGACCATCCTTTACATGGAACGAAGTGACCACTGCATCCTGCCACTGATTCTGAGGAGGAGGTTCCCCCTGGAATGCCCTCAGAAACAGGGCGATGGGCATTTTGCTGGAAAGCCAACTCTTCTGCAGGGGTTAGGTCTGGACTGCGTGGACCTCCACCTGTTTTTTGCTTGTCTGCCTTCTTCTTATTAGCATTAGAAAGTTAATGTTTTTTTATATTATATATGATTCTTTACATCAACAATTCTTTAAATAGTTATATACTAATATTTACCAGTTTAAAGCATATTCTTGTACTTCACTTTAACCTGTTCCCATGTTCTCCTTGTGCTCACGTTTGATCTGGAATTATGACATATTAAATAATAATTAATCTGACACATAGAAAATGAAACGCTGCATTCAATAAGTAAATGCATACTACTTACTGTACATGTTTAATTTGTCGGCCACTTTTTGCCAGCTGTCTTTTCTGGTTTGGGCTGCTTTTGCAGTGTTACCCCTTGTGCATATTAAATCTTTAAATTTTTCATATCCTTCGAGTAAAAGGTCCTGCTCTGCTTGTGTGAAAAAATGTGCCCGCTCTTTCGTCATTTTGTTGCAGCCTATCAAAGACTTGCTGATCATGTTTTCTAGACTCAATATATATGGGCTTTTCACTTAGCGCTGGCGCGCACAACCATCTCAGATGATTAAATCCAGCTAGACTAATCTACTACACAGCTGCATTTGAAAAACCAACTTATCCCAGATGAGTTTCACTGGCATTAACTCATCCAAGATGAGGCATCTGATCTCGGATGATTTAAACAACGTACGGAAAATACCCCCAAGATCCTAGATCGACAAAACAACAACAGCATTTGATTACCTTTATTTATACTGTATGATTAAGTAAGTGAGCCTATATATAGTTAGAGTTTTTTGGTAATTATTTCAAAATATTCTATAAATATACCTTTTTTTTTTGTAAATTGATTATAGTACTTTTCAAATGGTGCTCTTGTTCTCTGAAGAACATACCAGTTGATTACATCTCCTTTATGTTGTGCATAGTAATATTCTTTAAAAACCCAGCTAGTGTCAGAAAATTGCTGCACTTTTCTACTGCTGTCAACAGTTCCTGTGGACATCCTGATCTTGCCATCTAAACATTTTAACAGAAAATGTAATAATCACTAGAAACACTTGGTCACTTGAAAAAACACCCCCTTCATACCTCAGACAGCAAGCATTATATTTCTTGTTCATTTATATCCGCAATATCTGCTTGTACATTGTCTGAACCTGAAACGATGGCACTGGAGCAAAGAAGTGTGGTGATGGTCCTCCATGCACAATACTCATTGCTATTAACTGCCCTGCATAGGAATAGCTGTTTTCCCTTGAAGCTGTTGGACAAAGAAAAGTGAATTTGAAATCAGATTATGTCAATAGATAGAAAGGGGGAAAAAAATTTTGGACCACAAAACTTACACGGTGAATGACATGATAGAGTTTGCTGGTTGTCTGGACCTGTGACCATAGATCTGTCTCTTATTTGCTGAAGTGCTAACCTGAAAAATTCTCTCATTAATCCGCCTAAATCCACAGCACCATCAGAATTCCCATAATCATCAGTAAATTTGATGTCAAGGAATTTTTTAACAGAAAAATATGGCTTTCTCATTGCTCCCAAAGCCCTATCTCAGACATTTTTTCTATTGATGTTAAAGCGAACAACTTCATCCGTCATGATTTCTTTGTGCAGTAAGTGCAGAATATCCTGGTCACTGAAACAAAATGATGGCAAATATTGCTAAAAACAATGTTAAGAATTACAGATTTGACATTGAAAAATGTAACTTACTTGGCAGCTGTGTCAACTTTTAAGGATTCATATATGGCTTGATTGAGCTCCTCGTCTTCTGAGTCACTTGAAATGCCCATATTGATGAGATTCAAATAGTCTTTAATGGTGAATACAAGAACAAAATATTTTATACTGTAAAAAAATTCAAGGGGTTACCAACTTTCATAAACACTGCTCCTAAAGTTGATCACACTGTAAATAACAGTACAAGACATATGCTCTGGATTAACATTTTCTGAAGATGCCCTGTGTAGCAACATGTTTTCATTACTGCTTGCTGTAGAACGTGACATACATGTAAATGTCTCATTACCAGAGACAGCTGGTAATCCTTCATCTAAGTGTTGTGTTTCACATGGTGATTCATTACGTAGTTGTGTCTGCCTGAGTAAAGAAATGACAGATAAGCAGGTAATTTTTAATTGTAAATGACACGGTTGTCTCACTTTTAAAAAGGTACAGTATCTTTCATAGTCACTTCAGAATTCTCATTTGTTAAATACTGTTTATTAAAATACATCCTTTAATATTTAGCAAGGAAAGGTGTTATGTATAATAATCTAATGGCTATACAATTACTGTATATAGCCACAGGGTACCTGTGCATTACATATTTTATAGCTGTAACACTAAGTGGTTTATACAGGGCAAAAAATTATAGGGAAAGAGGTGGGAACCTCGTGCTTTAAAGCACAGAGCTTAAGCCATGAAGCCACACTGCTTACTGCATCCTAAACATGCACTGAACATGGAACAAATATACTTTAAATAAACTTTGACTCTGGGTTCTTCCAGAGGGTCTTAAGGTGGAGAAAGACAAACAAATTGTGATTGCATTCACTACACTGTTGGCACGCAGACTTATTCTGATAAACTGGAAGAACCCAAACTCTCCTCTTTTAAGTCAGTGGGAAACTGATGTGTTATATTATTTAAAATTGGAAAAAATCAAATACTCAGTTAGAGGATCTGTGCAGACTTTTTTCAAAACATGGCAGGATCTAATCAGTAATATTTTGAAATGATTTTATAAAGCACAGAGAATTTGTTGATTTAGGTATTTTTACAAGCCTTAAATTTTACACCGTTTGGCTTGCTCTCTCTCTCAGGGGTGGGGATCGATCTGTTCTTAGCATAATTCTTTTTTTTGTAAAAACTTGATTGCTATGTATTGATTGTAATAAAATTAATAAATAATAATAATAAAAAATAAAAAATAAACTTTGACTCAATTAACAAGGAGTTGTGGTTTATTTGAACCTTCCAATTTTCAGTATTATGGCTAGATTTGGGTACATGCACTTGTAGCAAAACACTAGCATTGTAGGTATAACCAAATCAAACATAACAGGCATTTATATATATTAAAAGTCTAAAATGTACAAAAATACTTCAAAAGAATATATATATATATATATATATATATATATATATATATATATATATATATATATATATATATATATATAATATAAATATTACAAAGTGCAAAATATTAACAATTATTATTACCTTGTGTGTTGACAAACTGATTGTAGAAGAATCATTTGTTCACATGTCTGGCATTTCTCTAAAACCATTTCTTGAATCTAAAATTAAAATTTTACACTGGAGTCGATTTAAAAAATAACCATCATAACCATCGACAATTCCTGTGTTATAGTGGTTATGTGTCGATTTTCATATCTGCATTAGCAGAATTTCAGAATTAACTATTTTTGTTTTCCAAGAAATAAAGTTTTGATTTTATAAGGATAAAATGTGTAATTCTGTGTAAGCTGTTTTAATTATTATTATTATTATTATTATAATTAATATAGATGATCAGTTTTGGCAGTTTGCTGTCTTAAGTTTAAAGTTAGTAGTCACAAGGAAAGTCAACTTAGTGGTGGAGATGAATGTCAGATTACATGAGATATGACTGAAATCATTTTTTTCAAAGCATTAGGCTTATATTCATGTTATTGAAAATTAAAGTAAATTAATAAACACATACATTTGTATACATTCTGTTTAGATGAAAATAAAGACAGAGGGAAACAATGGAACACTTCATTAAACAATTAAATTTGATTTATAGCATTTACATTTAAAAGCACAAGCTGTCAAATTTTAAATTGTATGTGTTAAAAATAAATCTTATCAGAAATATCACAATTAATTTTAGCAATTACCTCTTGTTGACAGCCACTGTTGGTTTCTAGGTTAGTCTAAAGTGTCTTATATATGCCACTGCTTGGCAGAGGCCACTTTCAGCTCAAAGAAATCTGACAATGTACCCACTGCCTGGTATTGCAATAGGGTGTAAAGTTTTGCACCTAAAACTCCTCAATATTTCAAACTCTCCTGCTGATTTTAGTGCTGGATAACTTGCAAACAAATGATTTGTGAGATCTTCATAACTTCCATTTTTGTCTGAAAAAGTTATTCTTTTATGACCAAGGCCACAATTATGCAAAAAAAGACGTTCTTCAGGACCAGGCACAGTAAAAGTCATGTGTCCAAGTTTCTGCTGCATAAGTAATTTAATTTTTGATCTTGGCGTACTGGTTTCTTTGTCCACTTGAATTGTCGTATGGTTAGAAAAGCTGGACAACACTCCTTTGAATTTGGTCCTGTCTTTTAACAGTGGAATGTGCAAGCACACTAGGAGTTGTTTGTTCTCTTTGTATTGAAGTTAAACAATTATTTGACTCTTCTGAACATATTGTTGATCGGCTTTCCGATTCTCTTCTCAAAATTCTAGCAGATTCCTGCAGCAACCTTGCTCCTTCAAAGTTAAAAAAAAATACACAAACAAAAAAAAATTTTTAGTAACAATAATTGGCAACATGGTTATGGCTTTGATCTTTAGTAGTAAATATGTTAAGGTCATATCATGTAGTTGTATTACATAGGGGGCCTCAACTCTCTCATCTGCATCTGTAGCTGCGTTTTCCAAAAATTACCAAAATTCTGCAGCTTCAACTTCAAAAAATGGGATTCAACAAAACCTGACGCACAGAAATGATTCCACAGACAAAATATCTTCGTTTTTTAAAGTTTAGTTAAGTTTTAAAATAAAACAGTTCACACAAAAAAGGGAAAATTTAAACATCAAAAATGGAAAAAATAATGAATGTTAAGAAAAGTTAAATTCTAAGCTTAATCTTGTTACATCTCAAATCGTTACTATTTACTTAACATTTCTGAACCATTTCAAAACGGTCAGAAAACTGTATGCTTATCCCATTTCTAAACTTAAAATGGGTCTTTCAAGTCCCTCTTTACTGGGACCAATTCTAAACAAACTGAGCTTATTATCACACTGTTACTCAATTATAGTAAAAAGGTTCTATCTCTTGCTAACTATAGGGGGAAAAGACTATACCATAAGCTATGACTATGAAAGGAATTTGTATTCTATTCAAGTTAAGCAAACATTAATATGAGTTTAACTCAAAACTTTAACTTTCTAAGATTGGCTCTTACAGCATCGAATCGTATATTTTTTGCCGGTCTGGCTGTAGTAACCTATAAAAGCGAAATCTCGTCACTGAAAATAATTACATTTTTATTAAATAAAAAATATTGTGCAAATAACACAATGCACCTGACAGCATTTATAAGAAGACACGCTTCCTTCTTTGCAGGAAAGCTAAACAAATAGCGTGTACATGCAACAATAATTTTTGAAAATGAATAGAATAAAAAATAGTTTCGTACACTAACGGTTTTTTAAGTGCCTCTACAGCTAGTGTACAAACAAGCAAATACTACTTCTGTTTTGCTAGCCTAAATATGAAAATAGAGAAAAGGAATGCTGTACGTTTACTTATGACATGTGTTTGTACTTCAGGATTGCACAATACACTGTCAAAATTGCTATAAAATGTCTAAACTGGTAATGACACAAACACTCACATGCCCTTTCCCGCATCTCCATTTTGTGTAAGGTGCATTATGGGAATTGGTTTCCATGGCAACACTAGTACATGAACCATGCCAAATGAGCTTGTTCACATTGTTCTGCAAGCGAATGCACATTCCCGCATTGTGAGTCTAAATTTTGCATGCATCACGCCCCCATAGGAATATTTGGCTTAGATAATGAGATAATGAAAATGTGTCAACATAATCCTCTAAATCCTTTTTAGAGGTTGCTTCCTAATGTCTCATATCTTGTATTTATAATTAACATTCTTTTTGCCCACATTTTCCAAGCATTCGCCAAGTTCTAAAGCTATTCCATATTGCCTCCTCAGTTCAAGGACATACCTTGCCACTCATCTCTCATCTGCATTCTGCCTTCTGCCAATTAACCAACGTGAGATCCAATTTTGTATGTCACCTCTGATGCCAACAGCTTCTAGTTTCAAAGTTGATCTTCATTGTAGGACTGTATCAAAGGCCTTTTGAAAGTTTAAATAGATTATGTCGTATGCTTGGTTTTTGTCAACTGCTACAGTAGATTGCTCAAAAAAATTTAAAAAGATAGTTTTAGCAAGATCTTCTCATGTTGGTTGTTACTTAGTTTATTATTTTCATATAGGCACTTTTGTCATTTATTTCTTAATATAGTTTCCATATTTGTGTATGGTACAGTGGTAAGACTTTTTGTTCTGTAATTACCAGGATCCATTTTGTCTCCTCTTTAAAAGACATATTTGTCATATTTGCAATTTTCCAGACACTGTAGTGGAAAAACTTCCCTCTGTTTTCAAAGTAGCCATTTGTGGAGACCTGATAAAATGAAGAATAATTCTTTATTTGTACATAGGTATGCACAAATGCCTCATGCAGTGATCCATCAGTAAAACAATTCATTTGCTTTTATGTTTTTCTGTTACATTACCTCATCCAATACATCACATCATCTGACTCTTAATATGCATAGTACTGTATGCAGAGCTTCATCCAATCAACAAGTGCCACCAGTGTATTATGACTCCTTTTGACTTTCCCATTAATCTGAATATTGCCTTGTAATAGGGGTTATCTGCTGATACTTCTATTGAGTTTAGTAAAGCTTTGTAAGAGGGGTTATTATTCGTTCCCATTAGTTTATTCTAGAGGGGTATTTGTTACTCACCTACTTCATTTTACCCTTCACAACTATTTTGGTGAATCCTCCAAGATGAGGCAAAAGCCTCACGTTCCTAGGTTTAAAACAACATTTAGCTGACCCTTTAGTTACATTCAATTCTTGTCCTTATGTTTAATAATTCACTGTTATAACTTTATATAAGTATATATTTGTATTAAAGTGTAAAATTTCTAAACTCTTTTGGGACTCAAGAGCGTCAAATAGGGTGTAAACTTATGGCACTTGTAAAAGTTGGCTTTTTTTTCTGTTTTATTCTTTCAATCCCTCCCCTGTTCCTGATCTGACCCTAACTAACAGAGCCAGCATAAATTTACACCCGATCTGACGCTGTTTGTTTTCAAATAATATTGCATTAGTGCAATGATGTTTTCTGATTGATACTATTCAGGTCATACAATGATTTCTTCAAAGTGTCACATATATTTGTCTCTTTCTTTTTTTTCCCCAGTGCTGTGTTGACATCATGCACCAGAAGGCGTGAGCTTATTCAATGCGAGCAAGAGCACGTGGGTGGCCAGTTGCTGTGTGCTACAACGTGCTTGACCTGGCAGCAATCAACGTACATACAGTGAACCCTCGTTTATCGCGGTTAATCCGTTCCAGACTCTACCGCGATAAATGAATTTTCGCGAAGTAGGATTCTTTATTTATAAATCGAACATTTTCGCAGTTAGAGTATAGAAAACCTGTTTACGACCTTTTAAATACGTTTTTTAACATTATTAGAGCCCTCTAGACATGAACAAACACCCGTTAGTCACCATTACGCACGTATTACCCAATATATTACACAAAATAAGAGAAAATAAGACATATTAGATGTTACAAATATAATATTATTATTGTAATGTACAATTAATTACACACACACCGTTCTTACACACAACCACTAACCTATGAAGGCACGACCTCAGTAGGAGAGTCTTAAGGTGGTTCAGTATCTTCAGCAGGTGCATCGTTGCCTTCTTCCGCTGAAGCAGTCCTAGGAGTAGGCAGTGGGTGTCTGGGTGCGCGGCTGAAAAACATTGTGATAGGCAGTTGCTGCCGCTGTCTTTTCATTTGCGCGAGGAGGCTTTTGTATGGTTCGATCGCTCCATCAAGCGCATTCTGGAACTGCAATGCACGCATCATTTGTGGGTCCCATTCGCCAATCATGTCCTGTACTTCCTTAACAGTTCTCACGACTTGTGAGAGACGCTCAAGTGTAAGGCCAACTTCCTCCTCCTGACCCCCAGGAACCTCTGGCTGCTCCTGCTCCTCCTCCTCACTCGCAGATTTAGTCATCTCCACCAGATCCTCGTCATTTAAGGGGTCCGAGTGTGTCTCCAGCAGCTCATCCACGTCATTGCGAGTCATATCCGCGAAACCTTCTCCTGTCATCATGTGGGCTAGCCTAACTGCCTTATCCACTGCCGAGTCGCTTATATCCTCTGGGGTGAGTCCTCTGTAGTCGTGGACAATTTCAGGCCACAACATCTTCCAGCTAGCCTTCACGGTCTCCGTCTTTATGTCCTTCAATGCAGCCTGGATGTTCTTCAGACAGGTTGCGATGGTATACTGCCGCCAGTACTCCTTCAGCAAGAAGTTCTGCTCAAAGTTCATGCCTTCGACGAGGTGCTGCAGGGTGTTTTGCGTGTAGAGGGCTTTGAACGCGCGAATAACGCCTTGATCCATGGGCTGGATCAGCGAAGTGGTGTTGGGAGGAAGGAACTCGATCCGCACACCGCCGTAGGATAGGTCTTGCGCATGACCTCCAGCATTGTCCATGAGGAGAAGGACATTAAACTCGAGTCCCTTCTCTGCGAGATACAGCTTGACTTGGGGGATGAAGCACTCGTGAAACCAGTCCGATGACAGCTGCTTTGTGATTCAGCCCTTGTTGTTGTGCATCCAATGCACTGGCAGCTGGTTCTTGTTTTTATTCTTCAGGGCTCTAGGGTTCTTGGCTTTATAGATAAGGGCAGGCTTGAGCAAAAATCCCTCAGCATTTCCACACATAACAATAGTCACGCGATCTTTAAACGCCTTGAAGCCACGGACCTTGGCCTCATCCTTGAAAATGAATGTCCGGGAAGGCAGTCTTTTCCAGAAAAGCCCTGTTTCGTCCATATTGAACACCTGTTCTGGATGATACTTGCCCTCCTCAAGGATTTTTTTGAACGTGTTGTTCACGTAGTCCTCTGCTGCAGGCTGATCAGCAGAGGCAGCTTCTCCGTGGAGAACGACACTCTTCAGATGATACCTCTTCTGGAACTTTTCAAACCAACCCTTGCTCGCCGTGAAATCTATAAATGTTGCAGAAGAGGGTCCTGGCTGAGGATCGTCCACCGTAAAGCGCTGATAGAGCTGCCTTGCCTTCTCCCGGATGACCAGCGAATCCAACGGAATGTTTTTCTTGCGGCTGTCGCTGATCCAAATTGCTAGGACAGACTCCATTTTCACAATGAACTTATTACGACTTGTCACAATGCGCTTTGCTTCTTTGTTGAAAGAGACAGTAGCCGTTTCACGGATGTTCTTTTCATCTTTACGGATGTAGCGAACAGTAGACTCATTCAAGTTGTAATTCCGGGCAACCTCCATGATTTTCTTGCCATCTCTGATCATATCCAAGAGTTTCACCTTCTCCTGGATGGTAAGCATATTCCTCTGGCGCTTAGTTTTATTTTCAGAAGGCTTAGAAAAAGCAGCACGTTTAGGAGCCATTGTGGGCCTTAGATAAAAGTTCTCATAAAGCGCATGCGTAGTGACGTAAGCGTGTATGAAAAAAAATCGCGATAGAGTGAAGCCGCGAAAGTCGAAGCGCGATACAGCGAGGGATTACTGTATACTGCACAAGGCATGCACGGGTCTACTGAGAAAAGAAGAGTGTTCTTTGCTCACCTTGCAAAGGAACTTCGTCGTCATTTCTTAGAAGAAAAGGTGATGGAAAAAGAGGATGCAACATCGACAAACTTCTGTTCCAAGACCGTCGCTTCCCCCAGGAAAGCAAAATCAGTTAGTGTCAGGCGCCACTTCAATGTAATAGGAACCACAGCATAGAGAGGTGTGTACGTTGCAACAGGTACACGCCGTAAATGTAGGAAGGACGGTCCTTGGGTGTGTGGGAACTGTTAACGATTGACTCTGATGATTGTATATAGCGCGGAACTGACGTCTCTGTGCTATTCTTTCATCTGCATGTCCTGGAGTACAAAAGAAATATCACCATGCACCAAAATGTGGAGATTAGGCAAGATCGGGAAAAAAAAAATGCGGTCACTGACTACAACTGCAAGAAGGCATGCAAATGAGTATGAATAATATGCGTAATGTATGAGTGGCACAGTGTTTTCCGAAATGTACTATACAGGTCATAAAATGAGTTATTCCAAATATCATATATACCTACGTCTCTATTTTTTGTCAGAGCGGCTTTGACATCATGGACCATAAGGTGCATACTAATTCAGTGTGAGCAGGAACACGCAATAAAACTGAATTAAAAAAAATTCAAGTGACGGTGAGATACGAAGAAGGCAGATTCACCAGCGTTTGTGTGTCAGCTTTTTTTCCCTCCAGATCAGAGAATTTTCAGTTCCATTGTCTCAAAATGCTACTCACAGTTATTTCCAGTTTCAGATAAAAAAGTAACCGCGTCAGATCTCATTGTATCATGATCGTGACTGAGAGAATAAAAGTGAAAAAAAAATGCTAACTTTTACAAGTACAATAAATTTACAGCGGCTGTTACAGAAACAAATCAAATGTATGTTTTTATTGTTTAATATTAACAATAAGAGAAGCTCACTACTCAAAATGGTAAATTTGACGGCGAGCTGGCTTCTAATTCTTCTGGATTATAAATTGGCAGTTCTAACCATAGCTCTATGGAAGCTGTCGTATTGTACTTACACCTTTTGTGAAAGTGTTTATTTGATATTTATATCTATATTTTGTCATTTATTACTAAAACATGAAAAACATTTCTGTTTTAACAATGTATTTACATCGATTGTTGTAGACATGGAACACACATGAAATTAATTACTCTATACAACTCTAGGTAGCTCACTCCCAGATAATCAAGGCTTGAACTGGCAGAACTTCTTGCCCTTTCTGCAGCACTTGGCAGGGATGGTATAGCAGGCTGCTTGCTGCTTGTGTTGATCGACACATTTACAAGACAAAAGACGCTGATGGAGAGGTGTGAAGGCATTTAACACTAGAATTACCAGAGTCTATGAAAAAACTCTGGCCCACTTTAAAACCGTTCTCACCTCTCTGCCACTGTCTTTTGTCTTCTAAATGTGCCGATTAAGACGAGCAGCAAGCAGCCGGCTATTCCATCCCCCACTGTCACAAAACGTTCACTAAGTTTTCCCAGCTCATGCCTTGTTTGATTATCTGGGAGTGACTCAACTGCTGTAGTTTTAGTGTGGAAATAATAGATTGTTATTTGGAACACATGCATTTCATGTGTGTTCCGTTTCTACAGCAATCTGTGTAAACACATTGTTAAAACAGAAACATTTTCATAGTTTAGTAATAAATGTTACAAAATGTAGGCATAAACTATAGAATGTGTGAAGCCTGATTTCCAAAGATCAAATAAACACTTTCACAAAAGGTTCAAGAACACCACAACAGTTTCCGTGGCGTAGCGCTAAGATTTGCTTCTCAAAGTGTAGCATGTTTACCGTGCCTCATAGACCCGAATTTGATTCCCCGCTGGGGAGAGCCTGCAAGCGTCTGCTTTCTGTGTGCTGGGGCATTTTTCTTTTTTTTTTCTTAAGTAAATCGTTAAGTTTAAAATGTTGATTGCGGTTATTTCTGTTGGTTAATTCATGCTTTCATTCATAATGAGTTAATACTGTTATCAAGTTGTCCCTATTTTTGCCTGTTGTATACAATCTATCTAGCGTCTTTATCCCCACTCTCACTGTCCGCTTGCCTGCATGCAGCGTGTGTCAATTGATACATGATTTAATGTATTTTCTTTTTGACAATTCTCAGAATTGTAAAATACATGTACATTATATATAAAACGAAACTACTACACTGCAAAAAATGCATATGCAAAAACTAGACAAAAAAACTTTAAATGAGAGTTATTTTGCTTTTATTTAGCAAAATAATCTGCCAAAGGGGTAAGCAAAATTTACTTGACAAGATTTCTTAAAACATGCTAAATAATTGTAAATACGTTTTGACAAGTCAATAATTCTTACAATAAGAAAAAAAAGATATAACGTCATGATATAAGTACTTTTCACTTGCTTAGATTTCATTTTTGCAGTGTATATAGCTAATACTGTTATGTTTCTGTCTAGTGCCTTCTCTGTCTACCTATTATATCAGTGTCTTCCGTATCTATCCATTTATCTAGTGCATTTCACATTTGAATGTACTCTCACTTCCTTCTTGCCTTTCTGCAGCACCTGTCATATAGAGCCTTTCACATCTATCTATCTATCTATCTATCTATCTATCTATCTATCTATCTATCTATCTATCAACTTCTGTCTGTGCATTATTCAGTGATCTGTCTGACAGTGTGTGTCTTACAGAACTTAAAAATAAGAACAGTTATAAGAACACTTGTTCATGTTAATTGCAGTCTCAATTGTTAAAAAATATTTTAAAAGGAGCATCCCACATGAATATATAACAATGTCATTAACTGACAGTGCATACCAGTTTATAAATTTTATGTCTGTTTGATGTTAAAAAAATACATTAAATCAGATATCAATAGACACATGCAGCACACAGGCAAGCGGGTAGTGAGAATGGAGATAAAGACACTAGATAGATTGTACACAACAGGCAAAAATTTCGACCACTTGATAACACTATTAGCAATAATGAATGAAAGCATGAATTAATTAACAGAAATAACCGCGATCGACATTTTAAACTTAACGATTTAAAACGCCCCAACACGCAGAAAGCAGATGCTTGCGACCGGCAGAGCGGTGAAGGTTAAAAAGAAAAAAAAAGTTACACTTTCTCTCCAGTGTGGAATCGAACACGGGTCTCTAAAGCACGGTAAACATGCTGTCCTTTGAGAAGCAAATCTTAGCGCTACGGAAGCTGTTGTGTCTTTCTTGAACCTTTTGTGAAAGTGTTTATTTGATCTTTGGAAATCAGGCTTCATACTTTCTATAGTTTATGCCTACATTTTGTAACATTTATTATTAAAATATGAAAAAGTTTCTGTTTTAACAATGTATTTACAGAGATTACTGTAGAAACGGGTCACACATGAAATGCATGTGTTCCAAATAATGATCCATTATTTCCACTCAAAAACTCCAGCAGTTGAGTCACTCCCAGATAATCAAACAATGCATGTGCTGAGAAAACTTAGTGAACATTCAGGGATGGAATAGCTGGCTGCTTGCTGCTCGTGCGGCACATTTAGAAGACAAAAGATGGTGGCGGAGAGGTGGGAACGGTTTTAAGGTGGGTCGGGATTACAAGATTTTTTGTAGGCTCTGGTAATACTAGTGTTAAATGCACATGAGTCAGGAGAGGATGTTCTGTGTGGTTTTCTTGTGTGTCTTTTAGCTTCTTGTTTTTGAAGCAATTGATAGGGCTTTTAGCATTTATTACAACAGATAGGGTCAGCTGCAGTGTCAGTTTTAGTGTTGTATACTGTTGAAATGCATACTAGTTGCAGACTAAGACTATTTGCAAGATAAGACTAATTATTTGTATCCTAGAACTGGTGAAGACGAACAAAGTTGCACGCTAAATTAAATAATGTTGTGAGCAGTGCTTACCAACTTAGTATAAGTGAATATTATAAAATGAATGATTGCATGCATTATACAGACTGTTACAGACAGGACAAGCACACATATGCAAATAAATAAATTGTAACCATTACAAAATAGGTAAATCATAAAAACCATACTTGGAATCTATTTTGGTATGAACTTATATACAGTATGGTAATTATTTATTTATATTTATAATATTAAGATTATTAATAATATCATTAATATTTATTATTTAATATTGGTAAATTGAAAATATTCTCCTGCAAAGATAAAAAGGGTCACCTTGTGCATTTAACTGCTATTTATTCTTCTAATTTGCAATTAGAGTCATCCAAAAAATTATTCACATAAGAGTAAAAAAAAGTATTTGGTGAAAAGACTACTCAAGTTCTGAGTAACTGAGCATATTAAATGATTTATTTTTTAGAAATGTTGTAATAAGACAAAAATATAAAATAATGTGCAAATTCTGCTATTTCCAAATAATAAAATTAAAAAATGAGTAAAAATAAATAACATCTTTACAAAATAAAGATGCACAAATAACACAAAGTTCCAAATCTCAGTTTTTCACAACAAAGCTTTTGAAGCCAATACCTACATTAGGTAACATGTATGTTTGAACAGTGCAAACTGCTTACAGTGACAAGATATACTGTACACTGACCGTATAATACTGCCTATTCACTTTGTGGTGTAAAAAAAGGCCCAGTTTTAAATCCATATAGCCTAGTCACTCTCTGTGGGTGCAATTGCACGACTGCGGGGAGTTAATGAGGTAGTTGGAGTGAGTTCTCAATTACTTCATTGACTTCCTGCGGCGTGTGATTAAGGCACACAGAGACGGTAGTGTATATATACGGGTCAGCACAAAAAAAGACGGGAGAAATCAAAGAAAAGGAGAAAAGAAAAGAGCCAAGATGAAGGTTGGACGAAATGAGCTCGTGGCTGCCAAGTCTCCGCCGGCTACGTGAGCAAAGGGTGAGCCAGGAGAATGAGAAGGAGGTGGGCTGAAATCAGAAGGAGTTAGTCTGCATTTTAACCTTGGATTTTTAATGGATTTATTTATTGATTTTTTATCTTTACTTTTTACAATGATTTTTATTGATTTATATATGCACTGTTTTTTAGAACACTGCACCATTGACACTTTTGTTGATTTTACTTTTGTTTTGACTGGTTTTTAATAAAAGCGCTCATCAGTGAATTATCCTCATATGTCAGCTCATCTCAGTCATAACTATCGACAGTGTGGGTTCAGCAGACTCCCATGTGGGAAGAGTGAGTCTGTAGAGGTCCAGCATCGTCACAAACTTGCCCTCCAAATAGCACAGCTGATAGAATATAACATTTGAAAAAGACAGCTTGTGCATGTACAAGAAGCCTCACTTTACCATGACTGTCTGTACACCCACCCTTCTCTCTATGTTCATAATAATGATGTTATGATTTAAAGATGAGTTGTTGTGTTTCTTTCATTGTTAAGAGGTTAAATTTTGATGCAAAACCTGTTTTTTTCCTATAATTGCCTCATTTGGAGACGTTGCGTATTCTACATATATTCTGGTAATTTTTCGGATTAAAGCTGACACCTTCTTGGTTTCCAGTTTATTTTGGTGAGAAAGAAATAGAATAATGTGGCTTCTTAAAAATTGCCTTCAGAGTTTCCCGTAGTATTCCTACAGAGACCTCTCAGAGGATGCATTTTTCTCTAGAAAATAACCAATTTGCTTGGATGTAAATTCTCTATATTTATCATCAGCTAATGACTGAGGGAAAAGATACCATCTATGAAATGAGTGGTAGGGCACAGTGATTTAAGCTCCATGATCAGAGGGGCATGGTCAGAAATCACAATAACATCAATTTGATATGGGGTTTGATATGGGGAAAAAAAAGTATTTATGAAGAAATAATCGCTTCTTGAGTAACAATGATATACCGGTAAGAAAAAGAAATATGCTCTTAAATTTGGATTTAAAAATCTCCAAGGGTCTGATAGGTTATGATCCATTACAAACTGTGTAATTATTTTTGCAGAGTCTCCTGTTAAAATACTGTCTTGGCATTTAGTCACATTAGGTAAGGCTAGACCACACTTCACATAGTCCCGGTCCTCTGACATGCCAAGAGACAGAGCACATTCAAAATAAAAAGAACCCCCCAGCAGTGGTGTAGAAAAGATTGAAATTGAGATATCTTATGATAGTGTAAATACATTAAACCTAGGATATGACCTTATACAGTCCCAATACAATAAACTTTAGGGAAAGATATTAAACAATTCCCTTGGAGATTAACCCCTTTAATGGGGTCCCTTTTTTCACTAGTTACTGGTGGGTTTTTTTTATCTGCCAATAGAAATGGTTGAATTTGCTAGAATATTATTTAATTGACATGTGAGTTAGGGCAGCACGGTGACGCAGTGGTAGTGCTGTTGCCTCGCAGTAAGGGTTCGCTTCCCGGGTCCTCCCTGCGTGGAGTTTGCATGTTCTCCTCTTGTCTGCGTGGGTTTTCCCTGGGTGCTCCTGTTTCCTCCCACAGTCCAACGACATGCAGGTTAAGTGCATTGGCGATCCTAAATTGTCCCTAGTGTGTAGTGTGTGTGTGCCCTGCAGTGGACTGGCGCCCTGCCCGGGGTTTGTTCCTGCCTTGCACCCTGTGCTGGCTGGGATTGGCTCCAGCAGACCCTCGTGACCCTGTGTTAGGATATTGCGGTTGGAAAATGACTGACTGACTGAGATGTGAGTTAAATTTTTGGAAGAGAAAAACTTAAAACTACAAGCAAAATTATTTAAACATTTTTTTGCTATGAACAATACGCTAAATTGCTGCCTATATTTCATGCTATTTTATTTAGGGAAAAATTTTACTTACCAATTTCTTTGTTATTGTACACCATTGATACTAGTTTTTTTTTTGTAGATTTATTTACACAATGTACAAATTTTCAGTTTTTCACTTAGTACTCCAGTTGTGAGCGGTATGCGCAAAAGCATGGAGCAGTGCAGAATGGAACATCGCAGTCTCTTGTTTCCCTCCTCTGCTTGTGTGACAAACACACTACACATCTCATTTGACCATGATTTTTAGAGGCAGTTGGTGAATTTACTTCTGGGAACTGCCTTCCTGATAACCGTGGTGGGGGGGTAAAGTTTTGAGCGGCTTCCAGACAACTTGGAAGTTGTTCCTCCATATTTATTGAACAACCGGTAAACTAGACTTAAACGGAACTTTAGATGATTGTCCTTTCCTCCATGTTTCCTATAGATTACATAAGAGATGAAAACACATAAGTCAAGAAGGTGTCAAAAAATTTT
Source organism: Polypterus senegalus (assembly GCF_016835505.1). NCBI lineage: Eukaryota > Metazoa > Chordata > Cladistia > Polypteriformes > Polypteridae > Polypterus > Polypterus senegalus. The sequence continues at coordinate 204,668,325 of NC_053156.1, read as the reverse complement.
TTGATAGTATTTTTTCATTCTCTTTATTGTACTGTACATCAACATGTATTGATCTGAAAGATCATCTCTTCCCATGCAGTCATTGTACTCAACAATAGTGAGAGGTTTCTCCTTTGACTTCCCTTTCCTGTCCCATACTGTCTTCATGCTAGCATCATGCATGCTAATCAGCGTGCAACCATCTCTCTTATCCTTCCGCTTGAAAGCCATCAACTTTCTTTTCTGAATGCAGTGGCAACTTCTCATGATTTCAACTTTTTTGTCATCACAAATTTTGGCAGGTCCTTTCTGTTTGATCTCACTATTCCTACTGCGTCAGTTTCCATTGAATTGAAAAATTCTTACAGCTCGGGACTGCTGTAGTAATTATCTAGTTCTATCAGATAACCCTGTTTCAGTAGCTTCTCAGAAAGTGTTAGCACAATCTGCGATGGTTTTGTAAAATTATGCATATCAACCCATCCTAAATTGTTTACAAGTTCTGTATCTTTTACCGTGTACATGTGCATGTTCCACACAAATCCACTTTTCATCTTGCAAAGCTTATAGGATTCCATCACAAAATGTGATTTTTTTTCGGAATGCATACCTTAAACCCTACAAGGTCTTTCTTTAGCAGTAAATAATTAAACATGTACTGTGAAGATATTTCAATGTTCCTTAAAAGTTTTGAAGAATCTGCGTTCTAAGCTTACACATGGTTTGATATTTATTAAAGAGCTTATTGTGTGGTGATTGGTTATGTGGAGAAAGAAAAGAAAGAACAGGAATTGGGGGTGCCATTTAATAATATTTATGCCTTATCTTGCTCCCCTTTATCTTTTGATGAGGGATGTGCTGGCGTTTCATCAAGGTTATTAGGCAAGCACCTACCATCAACAATGTTTCATTGATTTGCCCACAACTGCTAAGCAGTGAGATCTGGTATCCCAGACCCGTCTCGAAGTCTGCTCAGGTCTATTATTTACAGGCCCAATTAGAGTCATTGTACTTGATCCATAGCCACTAGCTGCTTCTCCTTGCTGCCTTTGCCATTTTCTTCATGGTTTGACACAGGGCTTGACTATTTGCAGTGTACAAAATTATTTGTTTTAGTGATTTGATTCATTTTGATTCAAGTTTGCCAAAATGATGTGAATCTTTTAATCACTGATTTATTTCAAAAACAACAAGCTATATTCTAGTTTAAAATCTACAAATATAACAACTTTAACCACCAAACAGTATAAACAATATAAAAAGCAAGTAACAAAATATTAAAACAAAACAAAATAATACGCATAATAATAATCAAATAAGCAAATGTTTTCATAGCCTATGGTATAGTGAAAGAACTTGCAATGGTTCTCCAGGTCAGTATGGGCATACTGGGAATACTGGTTCCTTCAATCAGTCAGTGTATTGAGGCAGTCATAGTCACTCAGTCAGAGGGAACCAATAAATGGGAGGTGCATAGTGTCATCTACCGAGTCAGTCATTAGCTAATTGTCATGACTTTTTCCTGAAACAGTTTACTGATTGGCGATTTCCAAAAGATAGTAGCTATTTAGGTGAAGTTAAGATTATAGCTCTGGACTTATCTGGAATGCAATATAAAACATAGCACAAACTGCAAATGCCTTGAAAAAATTCATTCTGTAATATCATTGTATCAGTATGTTCATTCAGAGAGCAAGATAAGTACAAAAGAACTAGTTCATTTGTTCATTGCATCACTGTTGACCACTGATCCCCAGGCCCTTTAGCAGCCTTGTCATGGATGTTGCTGCAAAGCCTTTACAGCCGTTTTCCACCAAATAGATCTTATTTCTTCAGCCTTGGTGCTGTTTTTCCTTTGCTGATTTGCTGTTAAGCAGCTTCTTCCACAGTATGCTCCTAGGGGGCTATAAGTTTAATAAAATATACAGTGTGCAGTGATTTGGACCATAAATAAAATAACCAGAATAAAAGTGAAAAATAAACACTAACTTTTACTATAAATTTACACTGGCTGTTACAGACACAAATCAAATGTATGTTTTAATTCTATAATATTAACAATAAGAACAGCTCACTACTCAAAAGGTAAATGTGCGAGGGAGCTTGTTTCGAACTTGCGACTTCTGGATTACAAGTCAGAAATTCTTACCACTGCACCACAGAAGCTGTCGCATTATTGCTTGCACCTTTTGTGAAAGTGTTTATTTGATATTTGGACTTCAGCCTTCACACATTATACAGTTCATGTCGACATTTTGTCATTTATTACTAAAACATGAAAAAGGTTTCTGTTTTAATGTGTCTACATAGATTGTGGTAGACACGGAACACACATTAAGTTATTCTCCCTATACAACTCTAGTTTGCTTACTCCCAGATAATCAAGGCTTGAACTGGGAGAACTTCTTGCCCCTTTTGCAGCGGTGGTGCGGATGGTATAGCAGGCTGTTTGCTGCTTGCGGTTATCGAAACATATATAAGACAAAAGACGCTGACAGAGAGGTGTGATGGGATTTAAGGTGGGCTGAGCTGGGTTTACGAGTTTTTTCGTAGGCTTTGGTAATTCTAGTGTTATGAGTCTTTGAAGCTCAGCAATAGAGGTATAATAAATCTTCTCCCAGCTATTGGTTGAGATTTTTAGGGGGATAGGAAGAACATCATAGATTGTTTGTATAATAAAACTAATCCTACTTGGTTCCATCATCAAAAATGTCCTTAACGCTAATCCTCCTTTTCTCTCCGTTCTCCCATCTCATACATTGGCCCTGCTGAGCTTGTGATGCAGCCTTAGTGCAGTTTGCCATTACTGCCTGCCAGCAAACTTTAGCCACAACCACCCTTTGCTGTTCTGATACAGATGCTGTATTCCAGGGTGATTGTGTTTTGCTAAGGCCCAACCCTCCCATTCAATGCTGTACTTGACAAACAATGTTGCCATGGCAAAAATCTGATATTGCCTGCTGTATTGTGTTCTTGTCATTCCATTTCCTTCCTAATTTTGAATGGGGTTTTCAATAAGGTTGAAGAAGCTGCTCGAATTGTATTGTCTTTGGACTCTGAAGAGCTCATTTCCCGTATTACTTTTGTACATTTGAACTTCTGCGTAAGACTAGTTAGAAGGAGATTGAGTACCCCACATCTACATAGACCAATATCGCTCTGGCATCTTGGAACACCTAACAGTTTCCACACATAGGAGCTAATTGTTCTCTCCATTTTCTCAAATTGTATTAGAGTGATGTCATAAATAGTCATTAGACACATTAGTTGATGTAGCAATCCAAACTGCAAGCATCAAATTTTCAACTTGCTTGAAGATAAAGATCAGTTGATGTTTTTAAGACTCTGTGAAAGTCGCTATATTGGTGCCCGACCTGGCACAGAGAGACAGGGAGGCACACATCAAAATAAAACATTTATTTTTCTTCAGCCGGGGAACATGTCTTCTCCGTGCCCCTCAGCCTCAACACAATTCCACAAAGCACAAACAAGTCACAAAAGTGTTCACAAGCACACTGGCCTTCACCACCACTACTCCCGGCAAGCACTGTCCTCCTCCTCCTGACTCTCGCTCTCGATGGTGGCTGCTGGCTCCCTTTTATATCCCACCTGGAAGTACTTCAGGTGATTGATGACCTAGATCTGGCTGCACTTCCGGGTGTGGCTGCATCCCTGCCCACATGGGCTTAGGAAGCCATGCAGCTCCCCCTTTTGGTGGCCACAGAGCCCAACAGGGCTGAGCTCCGGAGTCCCATATCTTTGGCCCAGATGCAACCTGGGGGGCTGCCACCAAACGTTCTGGGGGAAGTAGTATGCCGCCCATGGCTGTTCCCCAGACCAAGGGTTGAGGGGTGTCCCGGCCAGGCATGGAATTCGGCCAGCCGCCACACCTGATAATCACATCCATTGCCTTGGTGAAAGCAAGTGGGGAGATAGTACACTCGGCCATTATGCTCATCTCCGGACGCCACCATGCAGTGATGAAATAAGGTGTGGTGAAACACAATTGGAGGTCTTGTAAGTAGGATTTAACAAGGTTTATTAAGGGCTCTGGTATACTGAAAAAATCACAGCATGACCAGATAAAATTGTGATGAACTGATTCAAAAGTTTTTGTAAGGAGCATGAAAACAATGTGGAGGTCTTGCCCCTTTCTTTTGGCAGACTGCATTTAAAGTCAAATCATGCTGGCAGCATTTTGAACTGCTGTGTATGTCCATGAAGGTTTTTCCCATTACTTGGTTATTCTCTGAGCTAAGCCGCTGAAGAAACTATTACCCTCTACATTAAGTAGGCATATCTGATGGATACATTCTCCCTCAGAATTAGAACTGCTCCAGCTCTGTGCCATGCCACTCTCATTAGCTTCCACAGAAACTGTGGAACACAAGGTGCAGTTTTGTACACCCTATTTATCTTCTAGGGCTGATGTTGTTTTTGCCCACCTTACTACATTCTACACTTCTTTCCAGTTTGGTGAGTTTGGAGAATTGCCTTTTGAGGTGGTTGCCCTTTCATAACTTCTATGCTCAGTATATGTACTTTTGAGATGGTTTTCCAATTCCTGCTTTGATGTTTGATGTTTTATGCTAGGTGAAAAGAGATTTATTTTTTAAGCTTAAACATATCTTTAAAGAAGTGCTCTCTCTCTCTCTGTCTCGCCCTCTTTTTTCCTGCGTGTCTTTTGGAGATCGGAGATCCTCTTGTCTGAAGGTTGTCAACTGAATTTTGAAATTTAGATTGAGTTAGTTGATGGCCTCTTTCCTCCCTTGCTTCTTAGGATGCCTTCTCTCACAAATAAGACAATTTATTTCCTGCTGACATCTGGACTTCATTACAATCCCTCCAGCCTTCTTTTCTTGCCTCCTAATCCATATCGTTCCAATGTATAGTTATAAATTACTTCACCCATTCTGTCAAGCTTTCTTTCCAACGTACCCCTCATTTTTTCCAACACATTGGTCAGGTTTGTATTTACTGTGCCCCACTCTGTCTTTTCCAAGACCCCAGGCCATTTAATTTATGGCTTGTTTCTGCTTAATTTAATCTCCCTTGCTGTTTTTGGCTGGCAGTACTCAAACCAGGCCTCCATTACCATATCTGTGGAGTATGAGGATATAAAATCTGAGGATAATATCAGTGATGCTTCAGCAAATGTATGACCATACATAATCAAAAGAATTGCTAGAAAAGTACTTGGCTAGCGCAAAGAATTGATATCCATCGGCCATGCAGGCAGTGCCTAGAGAGGAACATGACAGATGCTACATATTAAAATGACAAAAAAGGTCAGGTCTTTAAAGAAAACATTGCTTTTGTGCCGTTGTACAGCAAACCAAAAAAGAAAAACACCAAATAAAATAAAAAATACTGCAGCAGTGGTAGACACAACATAAAAATGCTTCCAGCACATCATAATGAACCTGTCACTATTTCTGCAGTAGCAACAGCCCTTTAGATGGAAGAGTCCCAATGACAATTTGATTTTACAATAAACAGATTGTTTCCTCATTTTGCTCCCTATCAAACTGAATACGCTCACTCCCTACCATCTATTCACTGTTTCTTTTACTGCTTTAAATCTGGGACCTTTTACTGCTTATACACTAAAAACTTTATTTTGGACAGCAAAGTTTTTGGTCCAGGTTTTTGTAGCATACCCACATTCCAGTTTTTCATAATGAAAAAGTACAAATTGATGGAAATTCCATTGATTTTACATAATGGGGACATCACTGTGTGATTACCCTAGGAGACATTTATGATAATGTGGAGCTTTTGACATTCTAGTCTTTAAAATTTAGATTCTGCATTCTTTCTTCCTTGTTTTGTATCTTTAGATAAGACCAACTCATAGAGCATATGGGGCTTTGCTATCTTCCCCTCTGTCCTTATATAATCTTTTCCTACTCCCTTTCCATTTACAGTGGTAAGCAAAGCTTCCTACAAACCTTTCCCATCAAATTCAGTCTGACAGAGAGGTGGGGTGTGATGGTTTGGGTTGGCAAATATATGTATGAATTGTCACTGACCCAGATGCAATTAATGGGATTGACAGGGAAAACTATCACAAGGGCCCACGGTTTCATGATGTTATCCTTCCGCCTTTGTTTCCGGGGGACAATATTTACATAGGCACACATAGACCATATAAACAGGACAAAGCTATGAAAAGCGTGACTCAGCACAGAACATATTTAAGACATCGCTATACATGTAACACCACTAAAGGTTTATTAATTGTATACATTCTTACATACAGTAGCTGGGTGCAACATGCTATCACTGTTGAAAAACTAGTCCTAGCCAATTTATTCTGGCTAACGACTAAAGACCTTCAGGGGGCATTGCTTTTTGTGGGTTTAAAGTTATCATTGTAGGTATTGTTCAGATTTTCTAGTATTTTTGGATGTTTGGTTCTATTACCCACACAAACTAGAGTCCTTGTCTGGCTTTTTTGTATTTTGATGCCTGCTTATTCATTTTTCTATTTTGTTGTTCTTGAAAATTATCAATTTTGTCTAAAACCATAACACAGTTTCCTAAAAGCCTGAAAATCTATAACAACATAAGATACCATTTTCAAACAAACGTAATGCAATTCATTGGGTTCTGGGGGATGGAGCCTAACTCAGGAGCACTGGATGCAAGGCAGGAGACAGTGTTGGACAGGATGCCAATCAAATACAGGACCTGTGATAAACTATAAACAATGTCTAATTACTTAAATTAGGCTACATAATTAATAGGGAAATAAAGGTTTTTCTTGAAGTGGGACTTGTGAAGATTCTTTCAAGAATTGTTTTTTTTTTTTTTTTTTTATTTATTAATTTTATTACAATCAATACATAGCAATCAAGTTTTACAAAAAAAAAGAATTATGCTAAGAACAGATCGATCCCCACCCTTGAGAGAGAGAGCAAGCCAAACGGTGTAAAATTTAAGGCTTTTAAAAATACCTAAATCAACAAATTCTCTGTGCTTTATAAAATCATTTCAAAATATTACTGATTAGATCCTGCCATGTTTTGAAAAAGTCTGCACAGATCCTCTAACTGAGTATTTGATTTTTCCAATTTTAAATAATATAACACATCAGTTTCCCACTGACTTAAAGAGGAGAGTTTGGGTTCTTCCAGTTTATCAGAATAAGTCTGCGTGCCAACAGTGTAGTGAATGCAATCACAGTTTGTTTGTCTTTCTCCACTTTAAGACCCTCTGGAAGAACCCCAAACACAGCTGTTAATGGGTTAGGAGGGATTGTGAGTCCAAGACTGTCTGAGAGGTAATTAAAAATTTTTGTCCAGAATAATGTTAATTTGGAGCAGGCCCAGAACATGTGACCTAGTGAGGCTGGGGCTTGGTTGCAACGTTCGCAGGTTGGATCATGCCCTGGAAACATTTTGGAGAGTTTTAGTCGAGACAGATGTGCTCGATATATAATTTTGAGTTGTATAATTGTATGCTTTGCATATGGAGCTTGAGTGAATTCTCTGCATTGCTACTTTCCACTCCTTTTCTGATATATTAATTGAGAGGTCATTTTCCCAGTGTCCTCTTGGATCTTTGAAAGGAAGGGATTGTAAAAGGATTTTATATATTGTAGAGATGGAGTCTAACTCCTTGAAATTGAGCAATAATTTTTCCAGCGTGGATGAGGGTGCAAGATGAGGAAAATCTGGAAGGTTCTGTTTAACAAAGTTCCTGATTTGAAGATAGTGAAAGAAATTTGTAGCTGGAATGTTAAATTTGGAACGTAATTGTTCATAGGATGCAAAGACGTTGTCTATATAAAGATCTCTAAGCAAGTTAATTCCAAATTTTTTCCAGATATTAAAAACTGCATATGTTTGTGAGGGTTGAAAGAGGTGGTTCTTTTGCAGGGTGCCACGGAAAGAAGCTTCTCCGTCTTAAAATGCTTTCTACATTGGTTCCAGATTCTAAGTGAGTGGAGCACAATTGGGTTATTAGTGTATTGCCGATAGCGTGTGTTTATTGGAGCACAAAGCAAGGAATACAAAGAAGTACTGCAGGATTTTACTTCTATTGCGGTCCATGCCTGTGTATGTTCTTCTATTTGTGTCCAGGTTCTTATCGACTGTATATTTGCCGCCCAGTAATAAAACTGGAAGTTAGGTAGAGCCATGCCGCCTTCTGCCTTTTGTCTTTGTAGGGTCGCTCTTTTGATGCGTGGATGTTTAGAATTCCAAATAAATGAGGTTATTGTTGAATCTAATTGCTTAAAGAACGATTTATTAATGTATATTGGTATGTTTTGAAATAAAAAAAGGAGCTTAGGAAGAATATTCATCTTAACAGTGTTAATTCTTCCAGCTAGTGTGAGATGAAGGGTTGACCATCTATGCAAGTCTTGTTTAATTTTTTCCATACAGACGACGAAATTTTGTTGATAAAGAGCTTTATGTTTACCCCGAGGTATTTAAACTGTTCTGCAATGATAAAAGGAAGGGTGTCTAATCTAATATTATATGCTTGCGAATTCACGGAAAGAGTACACTTTTATTCAGATTAATTCTGAGACCAGAGATCTTTTGAAATTCTGTGAGTGCTGCTAAGACTGCAGGCACAGAATTTTCTGGTCCGATATATACAGTACCATGTCATCTGCATATAATGAGATTTTCTGTTCCAGTCCTTCTCTGCTAATCCCCTTTATCTGATCAGTATTTCGACAATGTATTGCCAGTGGTTCAATGGCAATTGCAAACAGCAGTGGTGACAAAGGGCATCCTTGTCTTGTGCCACGTTCTAGTTTAAAGTAGTCTGAGCAAATGTTATTGATGCAAACTGAAGCTTCTGGGTTAGTATACAGTAATTTAATCCATGCACAAATGTTCGGGCCAAACCCAAACTTCTCCAAAATAGTAAAAGGTATTTCCATTCAATCATGTCGAATGCTTTTCTGCATCCAATGATAATAATATTTCTGGGGTGTTTGATTTAGTTGGTGAGTATATTACATTACACAGGCGTCGAAGATTTGAAGATAAGTGTCGGCCCCTAATAAATCCAGTTTGGTCTTGTGATATTATTGAGGGGAGCACTTTCTCCATCCTTCTAGCTATGATTTTAGAGAGTATTTTAACGTCGTTATTCAGAAGTGAAATTGGTCTGTATGATGCACATTGTAATAAGTCCTTATTTTGTTTTGGAAAGACAGTGATTAGTGCTTGGCGAAAGGTTTGTGGAAGAGATTGGTTATCTCTGGCTTCTGTAAATGTTGCTAATAGGCGGGGAGCTAGCTGAGCGGAGAATTTCTTGTAAAACTCTGCAGGGTAGCCATCAGGGCCTGCTGCTTTTCCACCTTGGAGTGACTTTATAGCATCCAGTAATTCTGATAATGACAGAGGTTTATCGAGCTCCTCCACACTAATAGCGTCAATTTGTGGTATCTGTAATTTATCCAGAAATGCATTAGATTGTATATTGTCTTCTTTAAACTCAGTAGTATATAGGGATTTATAGTAGTCTCTAAAAGTGCACATTATATTTTTGTGTTCGATGATTTTATCTCCATTCGTGTTAGTAATTACGAGATTGCGTTGCGCACTTCTTGCTTGTGAATTTGTTGCGCTAAAAGCTTATTAGCTTTCTCTCCATGTTCATAATAATGATGTCTGGATTTGTAAATTAGTTGTTCGGTTTCTTTAGTTGTCAAGAGGTTTAATTCTGAATGTAGAGCCTGCCTCCTCTTATGTAGAGTCTCGCTTGGTAGTCTGGCATGTTCTTCATCTATTTTAGTAATTTCGCTTTTATCTCTGCTACTTTCTTCGCTTCGGATTTATTTCTGTGGGAAAGATATGAGATAATCTGTCCTCTTAAGAAGGCCTTAAGAGTTTCCCAGAGTGTTCCTGCAGAGATCTCAGGGGATGTATTTGTCTCTAGAAAGAATTCAATTTGTTTGGATATAAATTCAGTACAATTCTCGTCAGCTAATAGAAGCGGATTGAGACGCCATCTGGGGGTGAGTGTATGGGGCTTAGTAATTTCAGCTCCAAGATCATCGGAGCATGGTCTGAAATAACAATAGCATCGTATTTACAAGATTTAATCTTAGGCAAGAAGTTATTATCTATAAAGAAGTAATCAATCCTTGAGTAGCAATGATGTACTGGTGAGTAGAAAGAATATGTTCTTGAATTTGGGTTTAAAAACCTCCAGGGATCTGATAAGTTGTGATCAGTTATAAACTTTGTAATTATCTTTGCGGTGTTAGTTGCCGTTCCCCCTGTGGAGGAAGTCTTATCTAAAAGTGGATTTAGAACACAATTAAAGTCCCCAGCCATTATAAGTTTATGAGTGTTCAGATTGGGAATGGATGCAAATAAATTTTGTATAAATTCCTTATCATCAACATTAGGTGCATAAACATTTATCAAAATCATTTTACAGTTAGATAAGTCTCCCATGACCATCACATATCTCCCTTCAGGATCCAATACTACATCTGATGCTACAAATGGTACTGTTCTATGTATGAGAATTCCCACCCCTCTAGTTTTCTTTGTAAAACTAGAATGGAACATTTGGCCAGTCCAGTCTTTTGCAGCGGAACTGATCCTTACTTAGTAAGTGGGTTTCCTGTAAAAATACTATTTTAGCATTTAGACCTGTTAGGTGAGAAAGTACTTTCTTTCTCTTTAATTCGTGATTCAGGCCTTTAACATTCCAGCTTACGAGTTAACTGTCCCATCATGGAGACACTGATTCTGAGTTTTTGGTGTCATATTATAGTCTTAACTGGAAGTGAAATAGTTTAGGTCTTAATTTCCTATTCCCCCAAGAGTTGTTGCCATGCAGCTTATTATTACGTTGATAGTTATAATTATAAAGATTGAGATGATAGATTAGATATAGATCAAGCCTGCTCTCTTTCTCTTCCCCTTAACCCCCACCCTCCCTTTTTGCCTCCCCAGGTGAGGCTAAAACCCACTTCATGCAGTCCCAGTCCTCTGACATACCCAGAGACAGAGCACGTCCAAAGCACATCAAGCCCCCATGCAGTGGCTTTAAGGTTAAAAGATAGAGATATCTGTTACCAATATAGTCTTTAAAAGAGGAAAAAGAAAGAAAAGAATTTTGCACTTAATATATATATATATATATATATACACATATACATATATATATATATACATACATACATACATATAATCTTCATCAATTTTAGTGCATTAAGATGATATCCCCAGATAATAAACCCAGGTGATGGTGTTAAAGATGTGTCCAAAACAAGCATAACAAGTCTTAATGCAGTAATAGCAATAACAGCAAACCAAGGGTATGATATTGAACAGTCTCATTTAGGGTACACATGAAATAATTAGAAAAGAAAAAAAAAAGAGGAGGAAAACGTAATTAAGCACAATAAAACATAAACATTTAGCGCTAGTAATACTAAGTAATGATAAGTAATAAGTAAGTAATAATAATATAAGAATATGAGAATATATGCTGATAAAAACCCGTATTTTAAAACAAATAGATCAGACAGTAGATTATTAATCCTAGCTTTATCATTTACCGCCATGACTCACAATTATGTATCAGAATAGTCCCGGGATCAGCTTTCTTAACTCATTTTCTGCCTCCTCCTTGCTAGCGAAAACATAGAAATGACCCTGCCATTCCACTTTCAGTTTTGCGGATACAGGAGGCCGTATTTGACATTGGCTTGCCGTAGCCGCTGTTTAATATTATAGAAGGCGGCGCGTTTGATAGCTGTTGCTGGAGAGAAGTCAGGGAAGACGCGAATGTGGCAATCTTCATATATAATATCTTCCTTTTTTCCTGAGGGGTTCCATCACCTCTAACTTAAATGATAATCGTTCAAAACGGACTATAAAAGATCTTGGTCGGTGTCTGACGGTGTTTGATCAGCGTCGCGTAAGCCGCTGCTATCTCAGATTCTGCTTTAAAGTCGCCCGATTATTTTAGAAAAAAGTTCAGTTGCGAATTTCACCGGGTTTAAACTTTCTCGATTCTCCGGCAAGCCTTCAATTCTGACATTATACCTTCTATTCCCATCTTCTAAAGCAGCCAGTCTGTCTCCAAGTTTTTCTCCGAGTTTTTTACATTCCGAACTGACATTTACTGCTCTTTCCTCGGCACTGGCAGCTAGATGTTCGCTATTTCGATCCGATTCGTGAATGTCTCACTAAGATGCTCCAATCGATCAGCAAGCGTGCTCAGTTTAGCGAGTTTTTCTCAATGCGCTCTTCAATTTTACCCAGCACCTGTCGAAGTTCAAGCTGTACCTCTTGACGCAGCCTTTCATTTGCCTGTTGGATTTCCTGTCGCAGACATTCATTGGCCTGTTTCATCTCCTGTTTCATTCCTGTTTCAGTCTCTCATGTGCCTTTGCCGTTGCTTTCTCATTAGCCTTCTCGCTTTTCTTTATATCTTGCCTGAGCTCAGCGAGCAACACTTTCAGTTCAGATAGCTCAAATGTGCCTTCTTGTACCGTAGATGAAGCAGCAGACTCTGCTGAAGCGGTGTCCCGCTGCTCCAGTCCCGCGTGATTGCGTAACTGAAGCCGCGGACCTACCGGCCTTTTCCAGTTTCAGGTAATCCTCTCCAATCGGCGAGCTATCCACATCTGCACTCACGATCGCACCTTCGCTCCCCTTTTCGCTCTCAGCAGGCGACGATGTAGCGGACCGTGGTCCCGAGGAGTCTGTACTTTCGCCCATCTGATCCAGGTCTGTCTCTGAGAGGCCGTATCTCGAACTAGGGCTTGCTGATCGCAGCTTGGATGTAGCTTTAGTCTTCGATTCTTTCGACCCCCCTTCTTGTTGGCCATGTTTATATGTGTTTACATATACTGTAGCGGTCCCTCTCGGGTTGAATAAATACAGGATATCTCAGAATAATAAGCAAATAATATGAAAAATAGCACCACTGCTAGCGGAGCTCCACTTCAGACGTCCATCTCTCGCATCGGACGAGACCAAACCCCAATTCAAGAATTGTTTAAACAAATTTCACTAGCTGTTTGTTGACTTTAACTTATTTAATGTTACAAAAGCTTTTTTATTAAAAGGTTTTAATTGCTGTTAAAATGAAAGTAAGTTTAAATCATTTATCATTTTCTGTATAGGCCTACTGTATTTACAATACCATTCGTAGAATATTTGTATGGAAATGGTCGGAATATAAACTATACTTGCTTTCTGCAGCTAGTTCCATGATAAAATTCAGAACCCATGTAGTGATTTTCAAGCCTTGTGCTTAGAATGAATCTTTCAAAGGTCATTTGCACACATACCTGTAGCTTTGAGATTGTAAAACTGCTAAAAACTTTTGATTTATTAATGCTGTCATATGGGGTGATGCTGGCCAGAATAATAATAAAGACAAGGCTGCTGTATTAACTTTTTCAGATTGCTAGGCTTATTTTTGCAAAACATCTCACAAAAACTGTCTTAAACAGAAAATATGTGAATAATAATTGTGATGCATTTGATTAAACAATGTGCTTGATTTTTTTTCTCTTGCTTAAACACAAGAAGAAATGATTAGCTTACTTTAAAATAATTTAGATTTAAGACTACAGTTCCTCTTCCTATATAATTTGCTGCTCGTCCGTTATGGGAGATGGACGTCTGAAGCGGAGCTCCGTTAGCAGTGGCTTATTTTCTCTCTTATTTCTTATTATCCCGAGGTATCCTGTATTTACCCAACCCGAGGAGTTTCTAATGCAGTATATAAATATAAGAAACAAGAAAGGCGGTCAGAAAGAAATGGAAAAGAAACTTAAAACTACACTCAAGTCTAGACAGACATCAAGCCCAAGTACAAGGCATGGCCTTTCAGAGACTGACCTGGAACAGGCAGGTGAAAGCATAGATTTCCCAGGATCCCGCTCCACTGCAACATATCTAGTCAAGAGCGAAAATGGAAACAAAGGTGCAAGTGATGCAGGTCATGATAGCTCGCCGATTCCAGATGATCACTTGAAACTAGAGATGGCCTTGCAGTCTGCGTACCCATCTAATCCTCACGAGCCAGAAGCATCGGCTGTTGCCACTTCACCCACGGAGCACGAAAGCCGAAACGATTTGTCCAAACTGAAGAAAATGATCGCAATATTGACCATGGCCACGGCTACAGCCATGAGTGATCTCAAGAAAGACATTCAGAAAAATATGAAGAAAGAAATAAATGGCTTGCTTAAGACAAACGTGAAGCTGCGGCTGGAGCTGCAAGAGATGTGGCAAGAAAATAAAGACTTAGAAAAACGTATATATAATCGTTTTGATGTAGTCTTTAAAGATATGCTGAGAAAAATTGAGTAACACGTTCAGGAAAATGTGTCTAAACTGAGAAAACTTGCCAATCAGCTGGAAGACGTTAAGCAGACATTCACGGCTCGAATTGAAACAGCGGAACATTTGGCATCTAATGCCAATGAAAAAGCTACAGCTGCAAATTCCAAATCCAAAAAACTCGGAGACAGACATGCGGCTCTGGAAGATGGAAGCAGAAGGAATAATATTAGAATCGAAGGTCTACCTGAGAATCGTGAGAGTCCAAGTCCTAGTGAAATTCGTAGCTGAACTATTCTCAGAAATAATTGGAGAGGACATTAAATCAGATACCAAGATAGCAGCAGCTTATCGCATACGTGGATCAAATACCTTTAAACCTAGGTCTTTTATTGTCCGCTTCGAGAGATAACAATTTAAGCCTCAACAGTTGCTAAATGGGCAGCTTTTTACAACATTAAACAGCAGTTATGGAAAGCCGATATCAGATACAGCCTCTTGTATCCTGCCAAACTGAAAGTGGAAATTTAAGACAAATATCACATCTTCTTCTCCATGGATGGAGCAGAAAAGGAATTAAGAAAGTTGATCCCAACGCTTTTTTGAAATACAAAAGTGAGTCGCATCTTGTCCTGGTACGGCAAGAAGATATTACCTACTGTCTGATCTGCTTTCAATGATACGGGTACCATAATTATACATCCTTTTCTTTTCTCTAACACTTTTTGTTTATGTTTTAATTATAATTGTAGGCATATGTTTGGAAGAAATTAAAGCAGGTTTTTTTTTTAAACTATTCTAAATGACACTGTTCAACATCATACCCTTGGTTTATTGTTATTGTTATTATTGCATTAGGGTTTACTGTGTTTATCCAGGGCCACTTTTTGACACCATTCCCTGAGTTTACTGTCTTAATATTTCAAGACTGTTGATGATTATATTTTATGCTTATAGTCTGTTAACGATTATATTTTATACTTATAGTATTTAGACTCTATCGGCAATAGATATCTCTACTTTCTTAATTCAGAGACTACTATAAATCATTATATTCTACTGAGTTTAAAGAAGACAATACACAACCTAATGCATTTCTGGATACATTACAGATACCACAAATAGATACTTTTAGTGCAAAGGAACTGGATAAACTTTTGTCGCTGTCAGAATTACTAGATGCTGTAAAGTCACTTCAAAGCGGGAAAGCAGCAGGCCCTGATGGCTACCCTTTAGAATTTTATAAGAAATTCTTCACTCAGCTAGCTCCCCTCTTATTAGCAACATTTACAGAAGCTAGAGAAAATCAAATTCTACCTCAAACTTTTCGCCAAGCATTAATCACCGTCTTTCCTAAACAAAATAAGAACTTATTACAATGTGCATCATACAGACCAATTTCACTTCTGAATAATGATGTTAAGATACTCTCCAAAGTCCTAGCAACTGTACCTTACTTATGTTATTCTTCAAAGATTCAACATATCCTGCCTTTTGACTCTCCAGGGAAAATTCCCTAAGGCAAAACATTAAAAGAGTCACTAAAATTAAAAAGAATAACACAGTATTGACTACTACAAGTTGATGCCACCTTGGAACAGAAAGCTGTACTATATGTTATGATTCTGGTCTTTATGGAATAGCAGGTCAGCGGCTAGGAAATTAGTGGCCTGTTTTTAAATAAATAAATGGCCAGATTGGTCTCCGTCAGTGTGCAAGCTTGCAAAGTTGCAAGAGGTCGGTGAGGTAATTAGGGTGAGACTCACCTGCATGTGAGGGTGCGATCAATCTCAATTGCTTCATTGGCTTTTGGCAGCATGCAAATGAGGCATTGTTCCCACAGAGATATATAAGGGAGAGCCAGCACAAGAAAGAAAAAAAGAGTTTTTAAGTTTTAAATATACCATTTATTAAACATTCAAAACTCAATACAAAAATCAACAAACCATCAAAAAAAAGAACATCCTATGTAACCTATGAGTGAGTATTTTGCTGTAGTTTCATAATAATTAACCAAAAGAAAAAATATAATAATTAATTCACAAAACAAAAATACACTCGTCATTAACAATTTTACAAATTGCATTGTATTGCACACCACTGTTCTATAAATGTTTGCAAATTGTGGGTCATCCTATAAAACTTGAAATCTAAGAAAATTCTTATTTTTAATTGTGCCTTAAAGAAACCCACCAAGTCAGACTCCCTGTCACTCTTAAGTTTTTTCCTTCCTAGGAATATAAATGGCAAGCTTAGCCTGGCCCAATAAAAAAAAATGCTAACCTGCTAACATTGTTTTTTGCTCTCACATTAGCAAAACCATATATAAAAACCTGATTGGTAAAATAAACACCCAAAACACTAAAAATACTGCCAAGTACAGATAAAAAGGTTAAATCCTAAAACAGTAAAGAAAACAGTGAAAAACAGTCTCTCTCTGTTGGCAAAAAGGACACATCTCTGAGATGTGGAAGTTAAAGACAAAAAAGAATTAACTGCCACAATCTCGTGAACAATTCCCCATTGCAGATCGCTAGTTCTCTTATTCAGTGGTGGACTGTACAGACTGTTCTAAGTGGGAAACACACTTTATATAGCTCCTTCCCTTCTGCAGAGTTAAAAGGAAGATATTTAGTTCTTCTCAGAACAGTCATTTTCCTCCATCATGTTCTCATTGGCATAAGATCACAATTTTGGAAAAGCGACAAAGGCTCTGGGTAATCTGTAGCTTTGAAAAAGTCTTGCAATAAATCCTTAACTGTTGAAGGTATATTAAAAAAAATCTGCCGCAAAAATCTTTCTGCTGTGCGCACAGAGCTCAGACCTAAAGCTGCAGCCACTTTCTCTGTGCTCAGCCAACTGAGTAGCTTTGGTTGAATCAAATGTTTTATTTCTAGAATACCAGCCCTGATGAGGTGTTGTTTCAGAGATGTCGACCCTACTGCCATGGTAGAGACAACTGGCAACTCTAAAGTCCGATGTAAATTTAAGGATCTTTCCTCTACGTGGCAATCCAGTTGTTGCCAGATTCTCAACACACTTTGGTAAAAGTCTGAAACGTCACCTGTGGGGAAGGAATCACTGTCCAGCACTTGGTCCAATTTCAGGTTGCCAACTTGGTGCAGGAGAGCACATGCTAGTGGCTTCCAGGACACAGCCATATGACCACAGAACAGTTTTTGGAGAGTTTGTAGTCTGAAAGCATTTTTCTGCTACAGATGTCCACCAGTCCTTGTCCTCCTGCACTCCTAGGCAAGTGCAAAATACCTTGATACAGCCAATGCTTCCCATTCCAAAAAAAAAACCTAATCAACTCCCTTTGTGCTTCAGTAATCAGTTCAGGTGGGGATTCCAGGCATGCCAACCTGTGCCATAGAGCAGATGCAACAAGGTTGTTTATGATTAGTATCCGTTCTCTATATGACAGTTGGGGAAGTAGCCATCTCCAGCGTTGTAAACCGTTTTTGACATTTTCAATGTCAGTTTCGTTTTGTCACTGTTTATGCCTCCTATATGTAATCCCAGGAATTTAATTCCATCTCTTGGCCATTTCAGTCCAGATGGCAATGAAGGAAAAGGACCCATCCAGTTACTCAATAGTACTGCGGAGCTCTTGGTCCAATTTACTTTAGCTGAGGATTCTTTTTGGAACTCGTCCAGCACAGATACCAGCCCATTCACATCTTGTTGTTTTGCAACTAATACTATGAGATCATCTGCATATGCTGAGATTTTCAAAGGCACTAAACACTCAGGGACAGAGAGTCCACCCACCACTCTCCTTAATTTGATCAGCAGGGTTTCTATAGCCAGGGTGTACAACATGCCAGACAAGGAGCAACCCTGTCTAAATGCCTCTATCTACTTTGAACGGAGCGCTAAGCCCGCCATTGATTTTCAGTACACCCTGAATGTCCCTATAGAGCACCCGAAGTATGGAAACAAAGCAGGGTGGGAAACCAAATCCCATTAGTACTCTCCAAAGATACTGGTGCTCCACCTGATCAAAAGCTTTCTCCTGGTCCAAGGAAATTAGACCACCGTGTAATCCAAACAGTTTGCAGATTTCAAATGTTTCCCTAATAAAAAAGATGTTGTCATATATGGACCTATTTGGTACACAGTATCTCTGATCAGGGTGAATGACATGCCCCAACACGTCCTTCATTTTCGTAGCCAAAAAAAGAAAAAAAGTTTCAGTCAGTACAAAGCAAGGCTACTGGCCTCCAGTTCTTAATATTACAGAGATTACCTTTTTTTGGAATGAGGGCAACAAACAGCTCTTCTACAGCTAGTAAGTCTGGTCCGATGAACTCCCAAAACAACCTGTAGAATTTAACAGTATGTCCATCAATACCTGGAGCTTTCCCGGTGTTTAAACTTGCCATTGCACGTGAGAGTTCTTCAAGGGTAAGCCCTCCCTGTAAAGCTGGTAACTCCTCCTCTGGCACCTGTGGCTGCCCATTAGTAAAACCCAAACAAACAGTGTCCTGTTCCATCAGCTCAGATGAGAAAAGTTTAGAATATAAATCAACAGCAATGTCCTAATTTGAGAAGAGCTTCTCATCTCACTTGCAGAGGGGTCATACAAACAATGAATCATTCTGCTTTGGCCCTGTTTTCTTTCCAGCCCAAAAAAGTACTTTGTTGGAGCATCACACCCAGTTTCTGCTTGAAAATAGGCTCTAACCAAAGCACCTTGGACTTTATAATCAGTCAGTTGTGCAAGCGCAGCCTTTCTCACTTTCAACATGTCTGCTATCTCTTCCTCCGGTGCTTTCATAGAATCATTCAAGCTCTGTGTGACATTCAGAGTATACTGCTGACAGAACTGTCAAATCCGCACTTTACCAACATCCCACCACTGACCCAGAGAAGAGAACTAATATATTCATGCCACTGTGTCCAAAAATACCTAAAACAATTTTTAAAATGGGAGTCCTGACATAAAAGCCCATTAAAATGCCACTGAGAGCTTTTTGACTTTAAAGATGACATAAGAACATTGCATGATCAGAATAACTTGTTGGCACAATGACACATGAATTAAATGGTTAAGATGATGGTTAAAAGTTGTAACATTAACACCAACCTGTCAGAAGTCAACAATAGAACACTGCATGAAAACAGACAGTACTTGTGGACTCAGAAAGGTAATGGACTTCATAATTAGCTTGATGACTTACCATGAGTGCCAATTTGTCATAAACAAAACATTGGGAGAGGGCAAAAATAATAAATCAGTTTATCTGAACTCAACAATCTACTATTGACAACACTGTTGCTTGAATTCAGAAATTTGTTATGAGTGACAACAGATTCAAAAGCAGATAACACAGAAATGTTAACATGTAAACAAAATATTAAAACCTCAAATGCATTTGAGGAGACTATTCTTTGAAACACAAAAGAAAATTAGGTCATGGAAGATATATTCTATTGTATATTGAACTATACAATTTCTTCTACAATGCATACAATACCAGATAGTATTGAGAACGGCGACAAGGAGGGGGAGGATTTGGTCTCTCTAATTGCTTCCTGTTGTTGCAAGGATACTGTTCAAAACTCTTGTCTTGACCTACAGTTCTCTACACAGTTTTGCTCCTCAGTATCTCCAGTCCTTGGTTTCTCCTTGTGTCCCTTTAAGAAGTCTCTATTTTATCTCTGCTGACTGTCATTCCTCTTGCTAGACATGCCAAGGCTGTGCAGTATTTCTTAGTTCTTGCTTCTAAGCTGGGGAATGATCTCCCTTTGTCTATTCAAACTGCATTAAATTTGCTTGTGTGTAGGTATCTTTTGAAAATAAATCTTTTCATTAAATGCTTTGGATCTGCTTAGCTTCTCTCCAGATGCTGCTGTATGGAGAAAGAGTGTAAAACATTGATTTTTGTGTTAGTCTACTTGGTGGTATAAGTATGTGATAATTCTATTCCCTTATGTTCACTTTTTTATCTTGTTCTCAATTACTTTGATGCTGATTATACTACAAAAATAATGGAATTCTTTCGTGACACTACTGCATGCCAATTGGTTCCTTCATTTGGGTAGCCAGAGTTTATTGTGCATACTTCATTTTAGTTTGTTTTACTTGGAAATTATCCAGTTTTGGTATTTATTTGTGCAACATCTTTGCTGTTTGTAGCTAGTGGTTTATTTATTGCACTGTAATCTCTCTGGTGCACTGAAGTAGTCCATAGCTAAGTTTGATATATTAGGGACTAGCAAAATACCCGCGCTTCGCAACGGTGAAGTACTGCATTAAAATTTTTATTAAGAAGAAAATTAAACCTTTTTAAACTGAGGGAAAATATGCCAATAATTATTTGTTAAGGATCTCTTTGTATACCATGTTGTCAGTTCGGCCCTCCGGTTGTAACATGACCAAGCTGTGCGCTGAGCTTACTCTTGAGCATGCAACTTACAGTTGGCCATGTGAACAGTAATCTTGTCTCAAATCTCACAGCTTGGATTGCTGCTGTCATAATCGGTTTGAGTTTCATGGTTTGTTTCAATTACGACAGTATTTGCAGGATTTGTTGTGTTGAAGTGACATTCGGCATCTGTCAAGCGTTGTAAGCACACAATCAGTTTCATCGATAAAATCACATCCAGCTTTTGAGAGTTTAAACATTCATAAACATCAAAGTGTCCACTACTGAAATCGTCACCTGTGAATCTAAGATGTTTAAGAGGCATTGGCGGTTGTCGAAAGGTGTAAATTATTTGGCCATTTCGGTACACTTGAAAGCGACAACCGAACAATTCATTGGCCGCCATCAACTCGCATGCAGAACCATAGGTGAAGGGCTTAAGCATTTCACTCTTATAGTGTTCCTGTGTAGTATAATTATCTCCTGTACCGTCATCAGTCCACACCTTGAACCTGTCCCAGTCATTCAATGCATAAGATACAATGTTCCTCCGGATATCAAGAGTGAGCCTGATATGGCCGTGCAATATGTAACAAAGAGAATGGAAAAGGTAGGTGCCATCTCGTGGCATGGAAACCACTCGGTAAGTGACAGTTCTTTGATCGATAGTGATCACCTTGATAGACATGGTAATGGGGGTCGGAATGATAAAGGAAATGGGTACGTGAGCAATGTAAAGTAAGTCTAAAATACCTATACAATAACTATAATTGTAATAAACAAACAGTGCAGAAGCCGTGGATTAAACAAAAAGGCTGTAGTTATCAGTAGGGAGACGTGAATCCCGTGGCGAAGCAAGGAAGAGAATGTAGAGACTGGAGCGACAGACGGTCTTATATAGGCACGCAGCCAACAACGTGGGAGGCGTTGGGATGGGGGACCCAACGCCACCTCACACGGTGACCGAGCTGCAGGCTATGGACGTATATATGTACGTAAGTAGGATTCAGTTAGCGTTGGGAACCCGTGTACCAAATTTCTTGAAGATGGGCCCATAAGTAACAAAGACTGTTGAAAAGTTCGATATGGCAGCCGACAGTGGCATCATACCACCGAAATAAGTACGTACATCGGTTTCCGTTAAAAGTTCAATATGGCGGCCGAAAGTGGCATCATACCACTGAAATAAGTACCAAATTTCAGCCTTCTACCTACACAGGGAGTTGGAGAATTAATGACGTTGGAAAGTTCAATATGGCGGCTGACAGTGGCATCATACCACCGAAATAAGTATGTACATTGGTTTCGGTTAGCGCAGGGAAGCCGTCTACCAAATTTCGTGAAGATGGGGCCATTAATAAGAAAGTTCAATATGGCAGACGTTGTCGACCGTTATGACCGTTACGTGCAGAATTTCGAAATGAAACCTGCTTAACTTTTGTAGGTAAGCTGTAAGGAATAAGCCTGCCAAATTTCAGCTTTCTACGTACATGGGAAGTTGGAGAATTAGTGATGAGTCAGTGAGTGAGTCAGTCAGTCAGTCAGTGAGAGCTTTGCCTTTTATTAGTATAGATAGGAGTTAGTACCTCCTAATTTGAGGTCATGGCCCAATCTAGAAGAAAAAAATCTTACTTCCTTCGATTTAAGTACTATCTGAAATGAAGGATTTCAAGGACATCAGGATCTTGCTTATGAGTGAGGGCAGAGTTTGGAGGTTGTACAGGGCACTGGTGGTGGAATGGGAACCCCTAGGTATTTGAACTTAATTGCTATAATAAATGGGAAGATGTCCAGTCTAATGTTGTGTGCTTAAGAGTCTACTGGAAAAAGCACACTTTTATTCAAATTAATTTTGACTTCATATATCTTTTGAAATTCTGCTGAAATTAGTGCATTGTGCACTTCCGTACTGCTGGTAGGGAAGTTTGTGGGTGTGATATATACAGTACCATATCATCTGTATATAGTGGTATTTTTCTGCACACATTCTTCTCTGGTTTTTCCCTTTATTTCTGATACATTTCAAAAATGAATGGCCAATGGCTCAGTGGCATTTGCAAAGAGCAATGCTGATAGGGGGCATCCTTGTCAAGGACTACATTCTAGTTTGAAGTAGTTTGAATAATGTTGTTAATACAAACAGAGGCTTCTGCACTTGTGTAGAGTAGTTTGAGCCATGCACACGTTTGCGCCAAACTCAAATTTGTGCAATTTGGTGAATGGGTAGTTCCACTCAACTTTGTCAAATGCTTTTTTGCGTCATGGATAATAAGATCTATGGTGTGTTAGAGTGTATGGGTGAGTATATTACATTAAACAGCCATCAAAGATTAGAAGCTAAAAGTTTGTCTTTACTATATCTGGTTTGGTCTTGTGATATTACAGAGGGAAGCGCTTTCTCAGTCCTTCTAGCTAGGACTTCGGAAAGTATCTTAATGTCATTATTCAGAACTGAAATCGGTCTGTATAGAACCCATTATACCAAGTCCTTATTTTTCTTTGGAAAGATGATAATTGATGCTGGGTGAAAAATCTGTGGTAGAATTTTGTTGTCTCTAGCTTCTATAAATGTTGCTCATAGCAGTGGAGCAAACTTTTTGAAGATTTTTTATAAAAGTCCACTGCGTAGCCATTAGGGCCTGCTGCTTTCCCACATTGGACTGAGTTTATAGTGTCTATTAATTCTGAAAGTGTCAGAGGTTTATCCAGTTCCTCTGATTATCTAGCTGAGGTATTTGTAATGCATTAAAAAAAACCTCGGATTGTGAACAGATTGTGTCTTATCATCTTTAAACTGGGTAGAATAAGGGCTTATAGTGCTCTCTAAATGTGTAGGTTATATCTTTATGGTCAATGATTTTAACTCCATATGTGCTGGTAATTTCAGTTATTATGTTGCGGACTTCCCACTTGTGGAATTTTGTGCTAAGATCTTATTAGCCTTCTCTCCGTGTTCATAGTATTGATGTTGTGACTTGAAGATTAGCTGTTTCATTTCTTTTGTTGTTTAGAGGTTAAATTCTGATTGCAAAACCTGTCTTTTCCTATAAAGTGCCTTATTTGGAGACCTGGCATATTCTTGATCTGTTCTGTTAATTTCATTGATTAGCTTTAATGCTTTCTTGGTTTCCAATTTATTTTAGTGGGAAAGATGTGAAATCATCTGTTCTCTTAAAAAAAGCCTTCAGAGTTTCCCATAGTATTTCTGCAGAGAGCTCTAAGGATTATTTTGTCTCTAAAAATATTACATTTGTTCTGAGATGAATTCTGTATAGTTGTCATCAGCTGATGACAGTTGGTTAAGATGCCAGCTATGCGATGAGGGTGTGGGGCACAGTGATTTAAGCTTCATGATCAGTGGGGCATCGTTGGAGATAACAATAGCATCGTACTTGCAAGATTTGATACTGGGCAATAAATTATTATCAATAAGAAATAAACAATTAATGAGTACCTGTGATGTACTGGTGAGAAGATAATAAGAAAAATGTAAGACCCAGAGATAAGGTAGGTTTTCAGTTTCTCCATGCTATGCTATAACAAAGCCTTGGATTTAATTTGGTATGTGGTGCTTTCTGACTTCTCTTAGATTTATGTTCCTATAATACAAACAGTGGTATTGAGCAAACAAATGGTTCAAGGATTTTGATATGGTTAGTGAAGTTGCTGTTTCTGCAAGATGAATCCTCTTGGTGAAAAGAGAATTATGTGAATCAATAAAAAGTTCTGTATATATGTATTCCCATACTTACAAGACAATGGTGGTAGAGAGTATAAAAGTGATGTTATTAGTTATTCCATAGTCATAGTTATTCCCTCTATCCCATATCCCCCACTTCCACATGACAAGATTGGTGAGTGTAAACTTGCCAGTGGAAGAACTTCTAATGCCAACTTTTTTAAAAAAGAGAACTGCTAAGTGCAACAAAGCCAATGCCTTAAAACTTCCAAACCCAATTTCAGAAAGTCTTTTGTTTTAGATTGTTTGTCACCATTGTAACATTTCATCTCTCTTAACCTTCTTTACTAGCATTCTCTCATTGTTTCCAGAAATACAATATGTCTACTATATCATGCTGTCATGGGATATAGTCACATGGTCAGTATGTGACTCATGGGGCATAATGATATGCTTTTTGTGGCATTTTAGAAAACTATACAAGAAACCCTGGATCATAGTGTCAACTCTTCTGATTTTTTAGAAATAGCCAGAATTTAATTTTGTAATTTTTTTTGATGCTATATGTTAATGTATTTTTCTATTTGTGCCTTTTCATTTTATTTTCTATTGAACGTTTAAGCACACTTTGTTGCCTTGTGCTCAAGTTTGCAGGATGTTCCCTTTTCAGTTTTTTTTTTTAAATTGTGGTATGTTAATGCTCATTTAGAAGCTAATTAAAGTATGCATGTGCCAATATTGACAGGACAGTGGAAACTCGGTAGGGGTGTTGCTAGCTCTATGTATTTAAGCCTATTATGAGGCAGAGCAGGCTCTGAGAGACTGCTTTGGAACTACGAACTGCGATGTCCTGCAGGGGTCACATAGTGAGAACATTGAGGAGGTTGTTGACTGCACTACTGACTACATCAACTTCTGTATGGACATTGTAGTTCCAGTAAGAACAGTACACTGCTATGCTAACAACAAATCATGGATTACAAGTGACATCAAGGGCCTTTTGAACCAACAGAAAATGGCTTTTAAAGGCGATGATCAGCATGAGCTCAAGCACAGGTAAGCAGGGAGCTGAGGAGATTTCATGCCAGCAAAGCAGTGGGTACAGATGGAAAATCGTCACAACTGCTGCATCTTCAGCCTGAGCCTGGAACAGGGGAGAGTCCCAAGGCTTTGGAAAACATCTTGAATCACACCAGTCCCTAAGGTATTACGTCCTAGTGAGCTGAATGACCTCCGGCCTGCCACTCTGACGTCACATGTGATGAAGACCATGGAGCAGCTGCTGCTTCACCACTTGAGGCGACAGATCCACCACACCCTCGGTCCTCTGCAGTTCGCATACCAGGAGAAGGTGGGAGCGGAGGATGCCATCATCTATATGCTACACCGATCCCTCTCCCTCTTGGACAGAGGCAGTGGTGCTGTAAAAATTATGTTTCTGGCCTTCAACACCATTTAACTTCTGCTCCTTAGATACAAGCTGTCAGAAATGGGAGTAGATTCATACCTGGTGGCATGGATCGTGGACTATTTTACAAACAGACCTCAGTATGTGCATCTTGGGAACAGCAGGTCTGACATTGTGGTCAGCAACAGAGGAACGCCACAGGTGACTATACTTTCCGTCCTGTTCAGCCTATATACATCTGACTTCCAATACAACTCGGCGTCCTGCCACATGCAAAAGTTCGCTGACAACACTGCTATCGTGGTCTGCATCAGGAGTGGGCAGGAGGAGGAGTATAGGAACCTAATCAAGGACTATGCTAAATGGTGCGACTCAAATCACCAACTGGTGGTGGAGTTTAGGAGGACCAGGTCCCTCATGGACCCCGTGATCATCAGAGGTGACGGTATACAGAGGGTGCAGACCTACAGTATAAATATCTGGAAGTGCAGCTGGATGATAAATTGGACTGGACTGCCAATACTGATGCTCTGTCCAGAGGACAGAGCTGACTACACTTCCTTAGAAGACTGGCGTCTTTCAACATCTTCAATAAGATGCTGCTGATGTTCTATCAGACAGTTGTGGCGAGTGCCCCCTTCTGCACGGTGTTGTGCTGGGGAGGCAGCTTAAAGAAGAGGGACACCTCGTGCCTGGACAAACTGGTGAGGAAGTCAGGCTTTATTGTAGGCACGGAGCTGGACAGTTTAACATCTGTGGTAGAGCAACGGGTGCTGAGCAGGCTCCTGTCAATCATGGAGAATCCACTGCATCCACTGAACAGTATCATCTCCAGAAAGAGGAGCAGCCTAAGCTACAGACTGCTGTCACTGTCCTACTCCACTGACAGACTGAGGAGATCATTCCTTCCTCACACTATGCGACTCACCCGGGTGGGTAAACGTTTACATTATACAAAGTTATTGTCTGTTAAACCTGCATTTTTATCACTCTTTAATATTGTTTTTTTATTAGCATGTTGCTGCTAGAGTATGTGAATTTCCCTTTGGGATTAATATAGTATCCATCCATCTATCTATCTATTAGCTTTCCTTTTCAGGACAGTGAGAATCTCTCAGGGTTTACACCACATTGCAGTCTTCTTCTCTTGGTTTCCCTGTTGCTCAGTAGCATGTTTGTATATATATATATATATATATATATATATATATATATATATATATATATATATATATATATATATATATATATATATATATATATATATTTTTTTTTACATACCTGCTGCATATGACACCAAAGCTTATATTGTGTGGTAAAAATGATATATCTGATGGTAGACCACATTAGAAGAAAACAAATACAGCTTCTAGTATAATATCAGTGGGAATTAATCTAAAGGCAGCCACTTCAGTACTGACAAATGGTTTGGGATTGGCAGTACAATTCTACTGAGTGATTGTATAAGTTGATATACCGTGCATCCGAAAAGTATTCACAGCGCATCACTATTTCCACATTTTGTTATGTCACAGCCTTATTCCAAAATGGATTAAATTCATTTTTTTCCTCAGAATTCTACACACAACACCCCATAATGACAACGTGAAAAAAATTTACTTGAGGTTTTTTCAAATTTATTAAAAAAAAAAAAAACCTGAGAAATCACATGTACATAAATATTCACAGCCTTTGCCATGAACCTCAAAATTGAGCTCAGGTGCATTCTGTTTCCCCTGATCATCCTTGAAATGTTTCTGCAGCTTAATTGGAGTCCACCTGTGGTAAATTTAGTTGATTGGACATGATTTGGAAAGGCACACACCTGTCTATATAAGGTCCCACAGTTGACAGTTCATATCAGCGCACAAACCAAGCATGAAGTCAAAGGAATTGTCTGTAGACCTCCGAGACAGGATTGTCTTGAAGCACAATTCTGGGGAAGGTTACAGAATTTTTTTTTGCCGCTTTGAAGGTCCCAATGAGCTGACCATGAGCTGTGAGTTACTTTTCTCCCAATTTTTATCTGGGTTCATATGTAACTATAACCTTTTTTAAATGTAAAATAGTAAGTCTTTTTTAAATTCCATATCAAATCACACTATTGTTTTTACATTAAAATAACTAAAACATTTGGCATATACAGTGCATCCGGAAAGTGGCCTCCATCATCCGTAAGTGGAAGAAGTTCAAAACCACCAGGACTCTTCCTAGAGCTGGCTGGCCATCTAAACTGAGCGATCGGGGGAGAAGGGTCTTAGTCAGGGAGGTGACCAAGAACCCGATGGTCACTCTGTCAGAGCTCCAGAGGTCCTCTGTGGAGAGAGGAGAACCTTCCAGAAGGACAACCATCTCTGCAGCAATCCACCAATCAGGCCTGTATGGTAGAGTGGCCAGACGGAAGCTACTCCTTAGTAAAAGACACATGGCAGCCCGCCTGGAGTTTTCCAAAAGGCACCTGAAGGTCTCTCAGACCATGAGAAACAAAATTCTCTGGTCTGATGAGACAAAGATTGAACTCTTTGGTATGAATGCCAGGTGTCATGTTTGGAGGAAACAAGGCACCGCTCATCACCAGGCCAATACCATCCCTACAGTGAAGCATGGTGGTGGCAGCATCATGCTGTGGGGATGTTTTTCAGCGGCAGGAACTGGGAGACTAGTCAGGATAAAGGGAAAGATGACTGCAGCAATGTACAGAGACATCCTGGATGAAAACATGCTCCAGAGCACTCTTGACCTCAGACTGGGGCGATAGTTCATCTTTCAGCAGGACAACGACCCTAAGCACACAGCCAGGATATCAAAGGAGTGGCTTCAGGACAACTCTGTGAATGTCCTTGAGTGGCCCAGCCAGAGCCCAGACTTGAATCCAACTGAACATCTCTGAAGAGATCTTAAAATGGCTGTGCACCGATGCTTCCCATCCAACCTGATGGAGCTTGAGAGGTGCTGCAAAGAGGAATGGGCGAAATTGGCAAAGGATAGGTGTACCCAGCTTGTGGCATCATATTCAAAAAGACTTGAGGCTGTAATTGCTGCCAAAGGTGCATCGACAAAGTATGGAGCAAAGGCTGTGAATACTTATGTACATGTGATTTCTCAGCTTTTTTATTTGTACTAAATTTGCAAAAACCTCAAGTAAACTTTTTTCACATTGTCATTATGAGGTGTTGTGTGTAGAATTCTGAGGAAAAAATGAATTTAATCCATTTTGGAATAAGGCTGTAACATAACAAAATGTGGAAAAAGTGATGCGCTGTGAATACTTTCCGGATGCACTGTAAATAACTATTGTGTGTGGTGTCAGCTGAACAAAATTCCACCTCCCTTAGTCAGGCTACTGTATGTTATTGTAAACATACCAGTTGTATTTGATCGAGTGACATAGAGCGTTGGAGAAACTCGAAAGCTCAAGTTCACAAAGTCGCACAGTCCCCGAAATAAAAAAGAAGTTGTCAGATATTAAAGTCGCCGTGAAAAGGAAAGTCGTATCCCACCGTCTGAGTGTCATATGAAAGCTTGTTAGGGTACAGAGAAAAGAAAAAAAAATAGGGACATAGTGAGAAAACAGCTCAAAATGTCAAGTTTAATCTCGAAATTTCCACTCTAATCACGTAGTTTATTTTGTCATTAAAGTAGAACATCATAAACTTAATCTTTAAATCGTTAATATACTAGTTTCTCAAATACCATCATAACTAAAGTAGCACGTTAAATGTTTTGTTTTGTATGTGTACTTCTATGCGCTCTGTGTGTGTGAATCACTACGTGCTTCTTAAATGGGCTTTCTCATCCTCCGACAGGACACAGAATCCATTACATTCATGATATTACAGCTCTCTGAATAATTAAAATACTGAGATGTATACTTGATATCATTTTCATGATGGAAGGAGTTAAAGCATGTTATTAAACATGGGAACACGGTTGCGTAGTGATAGTGACGAGCTGGCACCCTTTCCAGAGATTGTTCATGCCTCTCGCAACATGCTTGCTGCACCATGCAAAACCTTTGATGAAATAATTTATTGCAGCAGTACTGTCTCTTTCAAACGTACTAACCTTCAATTCCTGTCCTTCCCTTTCTTTCTCCAAGTAACCAATTTCCACACAATCAGCTCTGTTATCGACGTTAAGCCATCTGTAAGAGTAGAACGCAGATTCTTCAAAAGTTTTAAGGAACATTGAAATATCTTCATAGTACATATTTAATTATTCTATTCATCTATCATTCCAGTGTCGCGCCAGCCCCAGCAAGAATACAGCGTGAGGCAGGAACAATCCCTGAACAAGCTAGCGCTGCGACACTGTGTCCTCACAGGTTCATTTATTAATATTAAATGATAACATTTTATCTGTATAATGTGTGGTCCATGGCCAGCTTGTCATTACGGCCAATAACCCCAGGCCGCAAGATGGAGCTCTCCCTGCAGCATGGGGGTGCCCCGGATACCAGCAGGGAATCATGGACTTTGGAGTTTTCCCCTACAAACCT
This sequence comes from Polypterus senegalus, assembly GCF_016835505.1. Classification (NCBI taxonomy): domain Eukaryota; kingdom Metazoa; phylum Chordata; class Cladistia; order Polypteriformes; family Polypteridae; genus Polypterus; species Polypterus senegalus. The sequence continues at coordinate 204,638,099 of NC_053156.1, read as the reverse complement.
GCTGGATACCCCAGGGGCCAACAGAGGATGCTGTAGGGAGGCATAGAGTGTCATATGTGCCCTATAACCCGGAAGTGCGTCATAGGCAGAGCGGCAGCAGAAGTGATGTACTTCCGAGATGAAAAAAATAACTTTTTATCTGACCCGGAAGTGATAAGGATCACATGAACTGGAGATTGGAACACTTCCGGGTGTGACAGCTCCCAGACGGTGAGCTGAGCTGGGTGGAAGGGTGGCAACGCGTCTGGGAGTGGAGGATTGTTTATTATTGTGTATTTGTGTGATTTGATGAGTATAGTGGAGAGGAGGGTGCTTTGTGCACTGTTGTGTAATAATAAAGTCAATTATTGGACTTTTATTTGGTGTCTGACGTTTGATCGGAGGGTTCAAGGGAGCGATAGCGCCCCCTATCTGTCACAATGGCGTAGTCTGCAGGATTATCTGGCCATCCTTTTGGCAGGGGACCTGTACAAAAAATTTCTGTGGGCAGAGAACCCCAAGACAACAGCACCAGAACACGCAGCAACATCGCCTGAAACCCTGTTGTTCAATTCCGTCATGGGAAAGAAGTTGAAGCCAAGTAGCAGCACCAGCGCAGGAGATCTACTCACCAAGGCCGAAACCCGGGAGGGAGTACAGAGCAACTGCGCAGCAAGAGAGAAGCCTCCGGAGGAAGATAAAAACACCGAGGTATGTGCCGGCGTATTTAACAAACATATTTTTAAAACATCTCATTTAGTGCAATGCACATACCTGAGAGAACGTCATCCGGAGGCTGTGCGGAAGGCAGGCAACTCTTCCGAAGATGGCGGTATGCTCTCAGTCGAGCTGGTGAGGAATACAAAAGACTTCCGCATGTCTGGTGCCGGCGAGGGACATATGACCTAACCCGGTGCATTGTGGGAAGGAGAAGGTTCGCGTCCCATTGTTTCTACCTTTGCCCGCAAGAAGACGGACTCGGACATTCCGAAGGGGAAGGGGGAGGCGAGCGAAGCACCGCTCACCCTACAAGAAGGTAAGAAGGGCCTGGAAATGGCTGATCGGTCGGTTAACAAATTAATAGAGACAAACCACAGTCCGCAGAAGGAGGCGATAAAGAACTCCAATCCAAGAAGCCTCCGCAAAGCCTGTCAGAACACGTGACGACAGCGGACGTGTTCATTGGCTCCCGGCCGGATGGTAAGGCGAACAAGGAAGTAAGTCTACCTCCAGCCGAATTAAATAGTATTATAAACGCACAGGAACTCAAGAAATTGATCGAGCCCGTCAAAAGTGTTTTGCAGATGCTGACGGTGATTAAAAAGATTGTCGGAGAACTGGGAGAGATGGCTGATGCGCCCATCCGGAAAGTGGATGAATTTTTGCGGCGTTTAGGACAACAGCCTCCCAAACTTATATGATTTGGCGGTACAGGTAGGTAAAGCCGGTATCGTATATAATGAAATAGGGACGTAGAGTGACACGGGCCCGGGTTTAGTCCATAGCGGGTGCCAAGTGGATGCATGCCCTAACGTTTACAGAGTGGCAGGAGGAAGGGCCGATCGAGCCGGAGCAGCTGGATGGTGCTGTCTCTGGGAACGATTCGGTCCTAAAGACCCTGACCCGTGTAATTAATAAATCAAAAGGGGCGCAGACAGGAAAGGGTCTCTTTTTCTCTCATTGAGAGACCCAAACTGTCGACAAACCCCAGAGTAAGCAGGAGATCCCAAAAATAAAGTGGAGGGTCTCCTGACAAGAAGGAGAAGGGTGTAAAAAACACAGAGGCATCTGGGGAACCCTCCTCAGCGAGAAATGGCGCAGGGACAGAGTTACCCGAGTGTTTCCAGCGTCGCAGACGGAGAATTCCAGGAGAACAAAGGCAGTGTTATGGATGCTGACGTCCAGGCCATATTTGGCACAACTGTCCCTGGAGGACAGGGGATAAGGTGGATTACCTTTATGAAATTCCCCCTAGGTTCTCCAGGGAATACTACAAAAGGCAGAGCCAAGGTCCGTCCAGAAGTCCTACCTGGAGGAAGACGACCCTCACGGGGCTGGGCGCTTCAGAACACGTTTTTTTCGCTGGGGGAAGAGTACTGTGGTCTATGGCCGGCTTGTCATCACGGCCAACACCCCCAAGCCACAAGATGGAGCTCTCCCTGCAGCATGGAGGTGCCCCGGATACCAGCAGGGAATCATGGACTTTTGACTAATTCTCTTTCCGATCAGCTGCTGTAGAGCTGTGATTCCACACTCAGAAACAGTGGGATAAACAATGCTAAAGTAGCTATGGTATTTGGAATAGTTTGGCCATTCCGTGGACCATTATATTGTAACAGGTTAATTACAATCAAATGCCCTAAACTAATAAACAATATGTGGTTAATTTCAATGTATTTGATAAAGCCATGTCAGGGATGTGGATCTACAAAAGAAAGAAAAACCACACTGGAACAAAAGCACTGCTTTGACGCAGGGTGCCGCCAGTTTGCAAAACCGAGCAGAGAACTTGGCATGAAAATGTCCGTGACTATACGGCAAGTTTAGGTATTATACATCGCGATGTGAGCATGGAAATGGGCATACGCAACATTTTTTTCTGTACGCACTGTTTATACATGAGGCACCTGGTGTAGAAGATTGGCATGAAAAAACGAAAAAACTATAGCCCCCAAACAAAATAATGTTGCCACACAAATCCAATAATCAAAATATATATAAAATAGTACTCTACTCCCTATACAATATACATATTTTAAAAACGTTCAATTCACAAGTGCAAACAAAACAAAAATGGTGCACTAATTCAGCAATGCAAATTCTACCCTGTAACAGACATAAAGAAGGCAATAGTGGCATGTGTTGTATAATATCAAACAATTTTGAAAAACGTCCATGATAAAAAGAAGAAATATGTTACTCGTGTCGTATTATCCACATGTCTGTTATTCAGTTGTTTTGTTCAATACATGCAAAACACATGCTTTTTGCAAAAATATTACTATATAACTACATAAACAAGAAAACTAAAGCCTATTGGGAGTCACTTTTTAAACTGAAGACAGAACTTTTGACCACTGAATGAGGAGTAGAGGTAGGTCCTCAATTCAAAATCTGTAATCTTATACTGTTACAAAAATTTGATGGGTTTAAGTAATAAGCAGTACATAAATTGAAACAGGTCTAGTGTAAGGGAACAACAGTTTACCTCATAGAACTTGGAAAACTAAAAACTGTCACCAGAACTGAAATAAACCCCATAAAGACTTACAAAATGGAAAAACAATGGAAAATTAAATAAAAAGCAAAGCAAACCACAAATCCTAACCTTGCAATAAACACTACACATGTATCATACATACATACAAAAAAATTGTTGTCCAGTTTACCACTAGTCGTATGCTCACTGGGAAAAGGTTCTATAGTATTATTAACTAACTGTTCTACCCGTCTAAGACAGGTTGAAATCTAAGTAATCAAGATATACTTCAGCATTACCATTTGCATTGGAACATGCAATGTATATGTCTCTCTTATATGCCATTTGGTATTAGATTTATAAAAAAGGTGTTAGTATTTGTGATTCCCCATTTATTGGAATGGCAACTACAATGCATTTTATTACTAAACATATTTGTGATGCACAGTCTTTTGTAATGACAGAGACATAGCAACCAGACTGACACACAGTCTGACACACAGTTATTTATCCTTTTATCAAGGTGATTTTTTTAATTTTATCTTATTCATATGCCAATTACCGTAAAAGCCATAGCCAAGTTATAACTCTAAATTGTGTTTAACTTGAAATTATTGCAACCAATAACAATGTTTTCAGGCTGCACATTTATGCAGCCTATATAATGAATTTAACATTTTACAACTGTATTGAAAAAAAACAGGTGATAAGAAATAATGGTGTAAACTACATAAAGCACAGATCACAGAAAGAATATACAGTTTTGGTGCAGGTGTGGAAGAGATTGTAGCAGAATTCTGTACTTCAATATTGGATAAAGGTGATTTAAAGCTGATTCTTACAAAGCTAAAAACTATTAAAAATGCAGATTGTGCAATGGCATAAAAGCATCATTATACAGTGAGTTTGAATAAATGTCTACCAACAAAAAACAATAAAAATTACAAATTATTTTTACACACTTATAAGCACAGTCCTGTTCTCTTTGTTCACATTCTAAAAACAGCATTTCTGTCAGATGTAGAAAAAGCACATACTTTATTCTGTTTCATTGTGGCATGGTTTCATTGGGTCATTTCTTTTTCCTCTATGTTTATCATTGTTGAGTAATGTTCGAACTTAATGGTGATGTGAAGATGGACAACAGTGCTTGCTTTTTCAAAAAACACAACCATTGCTATATGTACAGAGTAAAATGAAGTGCATGCTTAGCCAAGCACATCAAACTATCTCACTTCATAGATTATGTCACAAATAACATCACAATGGGTAGTGATAAACAAAACAGCTGAGTTCCTGTTCTGGAGTTACAAATCCATTTTTGTAAATAGTAGATGCTTGTATTTTTATTATATTTTGCTCAGACAAAAAAGATGAACTGAATTCATCCTGTATTGCACCAGTAATCTACCACCGTAAAACAACTGTTTTGATGGTTTGCTTCAGGCTGTGTTGATTATTTTATCATTTGAGATGTGTAAAAAAAAAAAAAAATCAGAAACTTTGAGAAAAGTCATCCATCAGATGGACAGCTTATTACTTGGAAACAGAACTTTGACAGACAGCCAATCAAAGGTGTGTAATATCATGTCATGTATCCCCACATCACGAAGCCCCATATCTCATGTCATAAAGCCTCACGTGGAATTTTAATATAAATATGGCTTGTCCGACAGATCAAAAGAAACAGCACAAGGACAAAAGAAGAGGGAGAAAGCAACATCAGAAAGGGAGACCAAGACACGTGTGATCGTTTCATCTGAGTGTCACTGAAAGAATCTTATGCATAATTTCCAATTCTTGAGATTTTTTTGTAAGTCAGTCAGTCATTGTCTAACCCACTATATCCTAACACAGGGTCATGGGGGTGTGCTGGAGCCAATCCCAGCCAACACAGGGCACAAGGCAGGAACAAACCCAGGCAGGGCGCCAGCCCAACACATTTTTTGTAAGCTTTTTCTAAAAACTATATATCCAGACTCTTACTATCAATGTTATTTTCTATTATATCTTGTTCTACAGGGTGGGCCATTTATATGGATACACCTTAATAAAATGGGAATGGTTGGTGATATTAACTTCCTGTTTGCGGCACATTAGTATATGTGAGGGGGGAAACTTTTCAAGATGGGTGGTGACCATGGTGGCCATTTTGAAGTCGGACATTTTAGATCCAACTTTTGTTTTTTCAATAGGAAGAGGGTCACGTGACACATCAAACTTATTGGGAATTTCACAAGAAAAACAATGGTGTGCTTGGTTTTAACGTAACTTTATTCTTTCATGAGTTATTTACAAGTTTCTCTTTGTTTACAGCCATTGACATTTCACAGAGGTTAACACGTTAGGAGCAGATAGAAATTGTGTTGATGTCTGGTGAACGCAGTAACCGGGTCATTGCAGAAGATTTCAATGCAAGACACCCTACGAGACCACCCATCTCCCATGCTACAGTTAGCAAACTGCTTGCTAAGTTTCGTGAAACTGGTTCAGTGTTGGATTTGCCAAAATGTGGATGCATGAAAACTGTCACTAATGAAGAAACATCAGTGGCTGTCCTAGCTTCATTCAGCAAGAGCCCACAGCGTAGCACTCGCCGTATGTCACTGGAAAGTGGCATTAGACCCCCTTAGACTTTTATCTTTGGGGTCATCTCAAGGTAATTGTCTATTGTGAAGATACGAGATGTGCAGCACCTGAAACTACGGATACTGGAAGCCTGTGCTAGCATTTCTCCTGCGGTGTTGCTATCAGTGTGTAAAGAGTGGGAGAGGAGTGTTGCATTGACAATCCAACACAATGGGCAGCACATTGAACACATTTTATAAGTGGTCAGAAACTTGTAAATAACTCATGAAAGAATAAAGTAACGTTAAAACCAAGCACACCATTGTTTTTCTTGTGAAATTCCCAATAAGTTTGATGTTTCACATGACCCTCTTCCTATTGAAAAACTTCAAAATGGCCACCATGGTCACCACCCATCTTGAAAAGTTTTCCCCCTCACATATACTAATGTGCCACAAACAGGAAGTTAATATCACCAACCATTCCCATTTTATTAATGTGTATCCATATAAATGGCCCACCCTGTATTTGATATTATTATTATTATTTTTTAATAAATACCACTTTCCTTTTAAATGTTCTATACTTTATGACAGAAGGGTTAAGACACCTGTATGAGGAGTTTGCCACATTACTTGGTCATAAGGTTATCAAGGCTAGAGGTCCTCCTCAAAAAAAAAGGCAAATGTGGTAAATACAGGGCATACTGTTTGGTTGGTAAGTGGCATAACCAAAAGAGTTTTGCTTTTAATTGTGTGATAGTAAGTTTGTATGTAGAGACTCCCATAGAATATGGTGTGATACATTTAGGCATTGCAATTGTTTAACTTAGGATTTCAATGTATAAATGTGAAGGAGTTCTAAGAATATTGTGGGGTCACTGACAATTGGGCTTTCTCATGAGACCATCTATAGGATCCCAATGTTTATGTGTATTTGCATGTGTTTTAATCTGAAGGAGCAAGAGTAAACCAATCTAGTAACAAATTTGGGAAGTCCTACAGAAACTCATAATAATACTGTTTTCTTTCGAATATGTTATGTTTCATGTCTGATTTTGCCATAGCAATACTTATTAAAAACAGACATTTGTGTTTGGGAGTTTGTAAATTTTTTTTTTTTTTTTTTTAGGAGTTGGCATAGAAAAAAAAGGAACACTGCAATAACATTTAACCTGATGCGAGGAAACCACTTCCAGCTGTATTTTTCTTAACCTCCCTGTGCTCTTCGAGTACATGTTTATACACCAGGCAGCCACATTTCTCTGTGTGCTCACAATGGTGAGCTGTAAAAAGTACCCAGTGTCTTAGAATAGCACACTCAGTACAGTGTTATTATTGACAAATACAGTTATAAACTTGAAAGCCACTGGGCTAAAAAAATTTGAGACATTACACAGATTTCCATGAGCTTACACTTGTCAATTAAGTAAGCATTTTAGTTTAATACCTGCTACCTAGACCAAAGATTGTCTCACTATGACATTTAATACTGTTTGTTTTTTAAAATAAAATGCAATACATTCAATAAGAGAAAAAAAAAACTTACTTGTAGATAAACACAGCTTGTAATGTACAAAGTGTATGTACTGTATGTATGAAATTCTTTAGAGATTCAGATGATTGTTCAACTCTTAACCTTTATAAGAAGTCAGGCAGTTAACATTTACCTTAAGTTGTGCTGTTTGCTTATATAACTAAGGCTACATTTACATTAAAAAGCTGAAGTCTGATTTTTTGCCTTAAAGTGACACAAATCTGATGTTTTCAGGGTAGTGTGAACACGGAAATACAATCTTTTCAAATCAGATTTGAGTCACTTTCACATGCGGTCCTAAATTGTTTTGTATCCGATTCGTAATCATGTGACATGAATGAGAATGGTCAGATCAGAATTCATGTTTTTTTTTTTGCCAATTCATGGGATAAGCACTGCCGTCATCAGCCAGCACCAACAGCGCAACAAAACAACATTGGAGGAAAGTTACATTTATGTTAGGTAGAATGCATAGAAGGGGCTGGGTGGTCTCATGGCCTGGAACCCCTGCAGATTTAATTTTTTTTCTCCAGCCGTCTGGATTTTTTTTTTGTTTTTTTCAGTCTTCCCTGGCCATCGGACTTAACTTTTATTCTATGTTAATTAGTGTTCCCTAATTTTAATTATTTATTTTGCCTTTTTTTCTTTGTTCATCATGTAAGGCACTTTGAGCTACATTGTTTGTATAAAAATATGCTATAGAAATATTGTTGTTGTTGTACCCACACATCTCTTTGTGCAGCAGTGCCAGCAATGGATTTAAAAACAGCAAAAGCTATCCGCCTGGCTTTATTTCATTTTCTTGACCTAATTATGTACAGCTGACAAGCTGTTTGCTGTCCCCCAGAGCAAAATATGATGCATACACTAGCTACTAGTGCGTCCATTTTGTCAATTTTAATACATAACTCATCTCACAAATATGATGTTTTTTGTTGTTGGTGATGCAAATGACTTGTGCACAAATGTATCAATGTGCGCATGCGTGCCGTTTTGAAGGAGAGGTACGTTCACATTATAGGTATATACAGGTCACCATCAAGACAGGCAAATGTGATCTGGGTGAAAAAAATCGAAGTTGAGCAATGAGGCTAACACTCTATTTGCAACTTGTAAAAAATTGCCATCAAAACTTTCTTCAATGTAGTAATGCAGAAGAAAATATTTTGATTGGTTTTGTTAAACAAACCGTGGTCTTATATAATAATGATAACAAACCAGGTAGTTGAACTCATCTACACCTTAGTTTTACTAAGAAGGCAGATTCAGCTGAAACTAAAAATATATCCATTTGCTTATTTCTTCTTTTGGGCTTCTTGTATATCCTCAATGTTCATAATTAAAATTACTATAAACTTAATTAATAGGAATTAGCAGAATTTTTTACTTACTATAATTAGACAGAAAAGCAGTCATAATTTTGTATTGTACACATTAACCAAAAATAAACAAAAAAAAATATAAAAAGTCTTACATATATTGTGTAACACAGATACAGACTTCACCACATTTGTAGAGCATTTTGCACATATGTAAACACGACATTTGTATGCATATGTGGTTGTACCTAATAATCTGTAGTTTGTATTTTCTCCTGGAGAGGCCTAAAGCTTTTTTTACGTCTCTCATAAATCATGAATTGAGTCAAGATTGCTATAATTCCAGCTTCTCTCACAAGATGCATTAGATATGGGCAATTGATGTATCTCAGCAGGGTGTTTGTGTGGCTTGGAAAATCCTTCAAATAGCACTGCAATGGTTATCAAAGTCATTTCTGCACTGCTAGTGCATCACAGCAGAGTGGAAGAACAAGATAATAGGGGTCAGCGTGTGGGTGAATGGCTGCATTTCTTTATATGCCTTGATAAAACGTATACATGGTGTTATGAAAATTGAAGACTATGTTCCTTTTGGCATTTTTAGTACTGCTGATTAAATGATACATTTTGTTGCCTTTTGTTTAAGTTGTTGTAGGTAAGAATATTATATTTAAAAAATCAATTTGTGACAATTTTTCAAAATCACAGTGTTATGATAATAACAGTATTAAAGGTTTTAGTCATATTTCATTTGGGGCAATTTATGAACGCTAGAAAAATTAGCATGGCATGTTGCTGTGCAGAAAATTCCTTTTCAGATTCAATAATCACCAGAGACCTTTCTTTCATCAGATAGCCTCATAGAATATCTTATTTAAAAAGATTTTCTGTAATTGTAGACTAGTGTTCTAGACAGTATTTCTTACTAATTGTTGTAAATATTCAATTCAGCATTTATGTATAAAGTGTAGACAGTAGTAATTAGTGAATAATAATTAATGATCAGTAATTAATAAATCACAGTATGCTTTGGAGACTTTTTGCTTTATTCACAGATTTACATATACTGTAGGTTTACTTTACATTTATACATACACAAAAACTTTAGCTTGAACTAGAAAAAAACATTTTAATTCAAGTCAGGTGCTATATGAAGCAGAGAAGAGTATGTGCAAAGGCGAGATCATTTTAAGGTGTGAACAGTCAAAGAGAGGCAGACTGCATAAAATTAAGCAAGTTAAACAAAATGTTAGGAACAAGCTATTTTTATTTAACAGTTTGTTACCAGAATTCTCGAGAAAGTTTTATTTTAGATATGGGAAAAAGAGGGGACTTTAAGAAATAGATGAGAGAGAGAGAGAAAGAAATTTAAAACATGTTTTAAACATCATAAATTGGACTGATTTTGTAAATAAATTTTCAAAAATGTGATTAATAACCACTTTACACTGGACTGTTGATTAATATCCTGTGCCATTCTTTCTCATGTCATCATTGAGCTATTTGGACTTTTTTCTCGGTGTTAAGTCACCTGAAGATAGCCACAGAGCCAAGAACCCAAAACAACAAGAAGGACATATGTCCAGTCTATGTCCAGTCATTACCATTAGGGAGCAGAGATTATTCTTCTTATTTTGGGGTCAGGGGTTTATGCGCTTGACAAACTATTCCAAACATCTTGGCCCTGTACCTTTTCTTCAGTCAAACCCTTTTCCTTCAGATGTTCTTTTACTTTATCCATCCACTTCTGCATTGTCCTCACTTGCTTTCGTTTTTCCCCTGTACTTCCATTCCCATCAGTCTTTTGCCCTTGTATTCAATTGTGTCTACTTATCACAAGTTCTTACCACTTCAATCCACTTTCCTGTTCTTTCTTAGATATCTTTCCCACTATTGTTGTACTTCTAATTGTCTCAGTTCTTATTCTGTCTTTTTTTGTAACTCCATACATCCATTTCAACATTTTCATTTCTGCCACATCTATCTTCTTCTCCGCTCCCTTTACTGCCCATGTCACAGCTCCATGCATCATTGCTGGTCTTACCACTGTCTTTAAAACCCCACCTTTAACTTTTGCTTTAATTCTTTGATCACACAGTACTCCTGATACCTTCTTCCAATTGTTCCATCTGCACTGCACTCTATGGGTTATCTCTGCATCTAATTTCCCATCCTGGGCTACTACTGATCCTAGATATTTAAAGTTTATCCACTCTTTTCAATAGCTGTCCCTGCATGTTAACTTCTGAATTCTGATCATCATTAAACCTCATATATTCTGTCTCCTTCCTATTTATCTTCCATCCTCTGTCTTCCATTTTCACAACTTCCTCTCCACTTCCACTTTTCTGGCACTACACAATAAAATGTCATCAGAAAAAAGCATGCACCAGGGGAAACGGTCTTTTATCCCATGACTTGACACATCCATAAACAGCTCAAATAGGTATGGACTTGAAAAAGATCCCTGGTGCTCACTGGGATCTTGTCTGTTAACCCAAAACTGCTTTTAACCCGAGCCCTCACTCCTTCATACATATCCTGGAGCAATGATTCGATGTATAATTATGATATTTGACCGATCAGAGAAGAGCATCTTGCATCTTTGGTTAGCTATTAGCTATATTGTTCAACTATGTCATGTAGATACTTTTAACAGGTTGGCAAGGTTTTTGCTTTAACTGCATAACTTATTAGTTTGTTCATGAGTCCCATGACTGTTTGCGCGAAGAAATGCTTCATGGCACCAGTGTTTTACAAACACTGCTCCTTAACATCCCAGGTGTCTTCTGCTATGTGGTGTACTATTTACAAGATAAAAAGGAGACTGGCAATAGAGAGATTAAAACATGTATCAAACATCTTAGAATTTCAGAAATGTCATTAATAACAGCTACACACTGGACTGTTAATTAGAACGAAATTCTATTGAATCAACCTTATTAATACAAGTTAAGTCAAGTTGGGAAGCATGCAATGGTACAGTGTGTTGCCGCACCAACTACACGACAAAACAACTTGGGATTCCGGTTGACAATCCCCCAGGCAAACACAAGGTCCAGTTCCATCCTCCGGAAATGATCCACAATCTGCCACAGCCAGTTGTTAGGTGGGCGACCCCTTGGCCTAGTCCAGCCACTCAGGTCCGCAACAATGAGGATCCTACGAGCTGGATCATGACGCTCCCTCACAATGCAGGTAATATGCCTCATTCGGGACTCCATGAGCAACCACTCATTCGGCACAAAGTCAAACCAACAGTACCCAAGGATTGTCTGTACCAAAAGGAGTCCAGTCTTCATCTCAGGTCACTGGATAGTGTCCATGTCTCACAACCATATAGCAAGACAGGAAGTGGCAGAACTCTAAAGACTTGGACATTTGTCCTTTTGCATAGATATTGGGAGCACCACACACCCCTTTTCAGTGACCTTATGACCCCCCCCATGCTCTCGCAATCCATCTACTGACTTCATAGGAAGAGTCACCAGGGACATGAATGTCACTGCCAAGGTAAGTAAACCTCTCGACAAGGTTTGGCACTCTCTCTGCAAACAGACACACTGCTGATGGTTGTGCCCAAGAGGTCATTAAAGGCCTTATTAATACCTTTGAGAATTTTTCACCCCTGGATCTTCTCTACTAGAGGCTAAGGGTTTTTCGTTCCCTGAACCTTTCAGAGTAGGACATGCCCTTTAGTCCTGGGATGTCCTTGGTTGCTGTCCTGTACACAACTTCAAATGCTATCTTTTTTTTTTTTATAGTGTGTTGGCCATATGTCATACTGTATAATACTCAATATGCAGTCTCACTAGCGCATTACAAAGTGTTAGTATAACACCCCCTGATTAATATTCAATAGTAATCACAACATAATTTTATTTTATTTCCTTTTTTAATTACTTCTATACATTGACATAGACAATATGAATGTTGCACTAAAGTAAACTCCTAAATATTATTCATAGATTGTAGGTTAGCATTGCCTGTCTTGTATTTGTAATTAATATCCTTTTTGCCTTCGAGTAGTCCCTTGCACTTTTCTGCATTGAACTCCATTGTCCAAAGGTTCAGCCATTTCAGAAGGTTGTTTAGACCTTTTTATTTTTAGCTTTTTTTAGATAGATAGATAGATACTTTATTAATCCCAAGGGGAAATTCACATAATCCAGCAGCAGTATACTGATACAAAGAAACAATATTAAATTAAATAGTAATAAAAATGAAAAGAATTTAAATAAAATTAATGTTCGCATTTACTCCCCTGGGTGGAATTGAAGAGTCGTATAGTGTGGGGGAGGAACGATCTCTTTAGTCTGTCAGTGGAACAGGACAGTGACAAAAGTCTGTCACTGAAGCTACTCCTCTGTCTGGAGATGACACTGTTAAGTGGATGCAGTGGATTCTTCATGATTGACAGGAGTTTGCTTAGTGCCCGTCGCTCTGCCACAGATGTTAAACTGTCCAACTTTAATCCTACAATGGAGCCTGCCTTCTTAACAAGTTTGTCCAGGCGTGAGGCATCTTTCATCTTTATGCTGCCACCCCAGCACACCACCGCGTAGAAGAGGGCACTCGCCACAACCGTCTGGTAGAACATCTGCAGCATCTTACTGCAGATGTTGAAGGATGCCAACCTTCTCAGAAAGTATAGTCTGCTCTGAGCTTTCTTACATAGAGCATCAGTATTGGCAGTCCAGTCCAATTTGTCATCCAGCTGCACTCCCAGATATTTATAGGTCTGCACCCTCTGCACACAGTCACCTCTGATGATCACAGGGTCCATGAGGGGCCTGGGCCTCCTAAAATCCACCACCAGCTCCTTGGTCTTGCTGGTGTTAAGGTGTAAGTGGTTTGAGTCGCACCATTTAACAAAGTCTTTGATTAACTTTCTGTACTCCTCCTCCTGCCCACTCCTGATGCAGCCCACAATAGCAGTGTCATCAGCGAACTTTTGCATGTGGCAGGACTCGAGTCATATTGGAAGTCTGATGTATATAGATTGAACAGGACCGGAGAAAGTACAGTCCCCTGCGGCGCCCCTGTATTGCTGCACACAATGTCAGACCTGCAGTTCCCAAGACGCACATATTGAGGTCTGTCTGTAAGATAGTCCACAATCCATGCCACAGGGTGTGAATCTACTCCCATCTCAGTCAGCTTATCCCTAAGGAGCAGAGGTTGGATGGTGTTGAAGGCTAGAGAAGTCCAAAACATAATTCTTACAGCACCACTGCCTCTGTCCAGGTGGGAGAGGGATCGATGAAGCATATAGATGATGGCATCCTCCTCTCCCACCTTCTCCTGGTATGCGAACTGCAGAGGGTCTAGGGCGTGACGGACCTGTGGCCTCAGGTGGTGAAGCAGCAGCCGCTCCATGGTCTTCATCAGATGTGACGTCAGAGCAACAGGCCGGAAGTCATTCAGCTCACTAGGGCGTGATACCTTTGGGACAGGAGTGATACAAGATGTTTTCCAAAGCCTGGGACTCTCCCTGTTCCAGGCTCAGGTTGAAGATGCGCTGTAGAGGACTCCCCAGTTCCAACGCACAGGCCTTCAGCAATCGTGGCGATACACCATCTGGACCAGCTGCTTTGCTGGCACAAAGTCTTTTCAGCTCTCTGCTCACCTGGGCTGCTGTAATTGTGGGTGGGGATGTCTCACCTATGCTGGTATCAGCAGAAGGATGGTTGGAGGATGCAGTACTCCGAGGTGAGAGTGGGTTACTGTGATCAAACCTATTAAAGAAGTTGTTCATTTGGTTTGCTCTCTCCACGTCTGTCTCGATGGGGCACCCGCTTGAGCTGCAGCCAGTGATAATCTTCATCCCATCCCACACTTCCTTCATACTGTTTTCTGCAACTTCTGCTCCAGCTTTCTCCTGTACTGCTCTTTCGCGCCCTGAGCTGGACTCGGAGTTCCTTCTGCACGCACTTCAGCTCATGCTTATCACCACCTTTAAAAGCCCTTTTCTTCTGGTTCAAAAGGCCCTTGATGTCACTTGTAATCCATGGCTTGTTGTTAGCATAGCAGCGTACTGTTCTTACTGGAACTACAATGTCCATACAGAAGTTGATGTAATCAGTTGTGCATTCAACAGCCTCTTCAATGTTCTCACTATGTGACCCAGCAATATATCCCAGTCTGTAGTTCCAAAGCAGTCTCTCAGAGCCTGCTCTGCCTCAGGGGACCACTTCCTGAATGAGCGTGTGGTTGTAGGTAGCGCCCTCACTCTTGGTTTGTATTGAGGCTGAAGCAGAACCAGGTTATGATCTGCTTTCCCAAGCGCAGGCAGTGGGGTGGCGCTGTATGCGTCTTTAACGCGTTTGCATATAGTAGGTCAATAGTCCTGTTTCCCCGTGTTACAATCCACATACTGGGAGAAGGCAGGTAATGTTTTATCCAGCGTTACATGGTTAAAGTCTCCAGCGATTAGCACAAGTGCCTCAGGGTGCTGCGTTTGTAACTTAGCAACTGCGGAATGGATGATGTCACACGCTATCTCCGTGTTCGCTTGAGGGGGGATGTAAACAATAACAGCAATCACGTGTCCAAACTCTCTGGGCAAGTAATAGGGCGCAGACTTACGGCCAACAGTTCGATGTCCCTGCAGCAAGTGGAGATTTTAACGTTTACATGTCCTGAGTTGCACCACTTTGTATTGACATAGAGAGCGAGTCCTCCTCCTTTTTTCTTTCCACAGGTACTTGCTTCTCTGTCCGCTCTAACTGTGCTAAACCCGGGTAGCTCCACGTTAGCATCTGGGATGATAGACGTTAGCCATGTTTCACTAAAACACAGCAAGCTGCATTCTCTGTAGGTTCTGACATTTTTCACCAGCACAGCCAGTTCGTCGATCTTATTTGGTAGTGAGTTTACATTTCCCAGGATCACAGAAGGCACCGGCGGTTTATAACGCCATTTTCTCGATTTAATCTTATTTTTATCTTTGCGCCGGCTCGGCTGCCCGATATCGTCTTCTTACCTCGTCAGGTAAATAAGGAACCACACCGGCATAAGCATTTCTTCTCAGTGCTTTAAGCTGACTTCTTGAATAGGCGATTTTCGGAGTGTAACAATCCATGTCAAATAGTAAAATAGTAAAAATGTGTAAAAAGTGTCCAGGGAGCAATTCCACATAAAAGAAAGTGGTAGAAGTTTTTTTTGCTTCCTCCTCAGTATGTGCTATCCTTACAATTTTAGGGTCATCATTCACAAGTTTAGTAACTGAACAAATTTTCAGATGACAAAAAAATAATGATGTGTGTGATTTATTGTTATAGCCACTTGTAGGTAGACAGTTTAACATTAATTTAAAGGCCAACTTTATTAAATCTTTGAGTGTTTTAACCTGCAGTCCCTGTTTTCATTTACATAAGAGTTTTACTTTCAGTTAAAAGTATAAGTAAAAGAATATTTTCTCAGGAGGCCTGTGCTCCAAGTAGAATAACATACCACTCACATTGCATAAATTAACAATATACCTTTAGTTTGCAACACAGCATCTGAGACCACATATAACAAATGTTAGAAAACACACATAACTGTTAAGATTTTTTATTTATACCTACCAGTGGTCAAATACATTTTTCAAACATCAAGTAAAAAGCAACATTTCAAAGCCAGTGTTTCCAAAACATCTCATCATAACAGCAACCTTTACAAAGAATTAAAAGATGCAGCAACACCAGTGCTGTTTACATTATGTAGGAGAATTAAACAGATGTGCAAATAAAGGATCTGGTGAACCCAAAAATCTTATTTTAATACATTAATTGCAAATTTATTTATTTAATATCAGTTTTGTAAAATAAACAAGTAGAAATACTTTGTTGCTGTACCTTGTGTGTTTGATAATATTTCCATTGTACTTAAGTGTAGCGTTTTAAGTCTACTTTGACTTTTACTTCACCACATTTTCAAAAGCAAGTGTCTATTTTTTACCTTCATTTACTTTAATAGACACAATCAGTATTATAATATTGAACCACAATATAAATAGGATATGCAAATATGTACAATGGCTTACTCAGTCAATTATCTAAAATTCTGGCTTCCTCACTTTACCAAAGTTCAAATGTACAAAGAATCTGTGCACATTTTTAAAGCACTGGTTAATACATGGCTAAGACACTGTATTTCAGCAGTCATTTAAACTGCTGTACTAAAATTGAACTGATGTCATGTCACTGTGGCTCTGCAAATTTGATACTGGAGCAACCTGCCAAATTAGTGGGGCTAGATCTGCAATTGCGTTCAAGTACAGTGGTCAGTTACCTTGTCACATGTCTTCTCACATTATCCTGAACATCACAACTCTAAAACAGATTGTAAACTAGTTGATGAAAACTAGGAAAAGCTGATGAAAAAACAAAAACAGCTGTTCCTTTGAATGTGAAGTTTAAAGTGATAAATTCTAGTTAAAGAGCTTTGCTGAACATTACTTTATGAAAGACAATGTCTCACTAGGATTGTTTTGATGGCCAATGTTGATATTAAACACATTTTTTCAATTTTCCTAGAGTTGTGTTATTCAGGGGGAAGAAAAGCTTTCACATCCAAATGTTTTCCGTTTAAATTAATTGTAATCAAGAGTTCATGCTTTGAAAATTTACTTTATGATGTTTTTTTTTAGTGCCTTCCCCAATGAACTAGGAAGCAATCATTACAATGCCCAGCGCGTACTGAATGTCACTGCCACAGGTTGTGATTTCTTGGATATTATGGTACTCCTTGTAAAATGACTCACATAGGCTGAATTTTTTATGCTTAAGAGAGAGCCTACATTTAACATTACTTTTGACACCTAAGTATAGTTAATATTAGATACTTTAAAACTTCTACTTGAGAAGTTTTCTCATGAGCAATTTTACTTTTACATGAGTCACTATCCAGAAATGTAAGTCTGCTTTTACAAATATGGCTGTTGGTCACTTTATACAAGATTGTTTTATAGAAAGAGGGAGCTAGAGTTTAAGCTAGGCATCCAGAGCTAGTAATATTTTATTTATTTAAAAAGGAAATCTGGTTTTCACAGTAAATTGAAAAATATATTTTAAATAACATTCAAAAAAGAAAATAAGGCACATTTTCACCAAGAGCTGTACATGGCAGAGTAAATTTTATTTATATATAGTTCTAAGTGATTATGTAACATAATCAAGTGAATAAGGTGTACCATATTTGAGATAATAGTATTATGTGAAACATCTAGTCAATTTGAATATGTTTGTTAAATGTTATCAAAATATTTCGACTATTCTTCACATTCCTAACATTTGATTATTCTTTATATAAATGACCTGGTTTTTCAGTTCAAATAGTCCACTTTAAAGACGCAGAAGCATGAAAAGATAAAACAGAATGAAAAATCTAGCTTTTGGTAAACTCCACCACTCTTCTATTTCAACATATTTTGAGATGTGTAAACATTTAATGCAAAGTGATAAGCATTGAGCCTGCCTGAGGATACAGTATGTGAAAGCTACTTTTATTCTGCAAAGTAAAAAAACACAATATTGCAGCTTGTATTACATGGATTAAATATTCACCTTTATTTAATTTTGTACTATGCATAGTGACATTTATAATAAGCTATGCTTTACATTTTTTTTTACAACAAATGAGACAAAAATATTATACTTGGCCATTTATTTATTGAGGAAAATGATCGAATATTACATATTTGTGAGTGGCAAAAGTATATGAACCTCTAGGATTAGCAGTTAGTTTGAAGGTGAAATTCGAGTCAGGTGTTTTCAGTCAATGGGATGCCAATCAGGTGTGAGTAGGCACCCTGTGTTATTTAAAGAACAGGGATCTATCAAAGTCTGCTCCTCACAACACGTTTGTGGAAGTGTATCATGGCACGGACAAAGGAGATTTCTGAGGACCTCACTAAAAGAGTTGTTGATGCTCATCAGGCTGGCAAAGGTTACAAAACCATCTTTCTGGTTTGGGCCTGTTTTGCTGCATCTGGGCCAGGATGGATTCCCTTCATTGATTGAACAATGAATTCTGAATTATATCAGATAATTCTAAAGGAAAATGTCAGGACATCCATGAACTGAATCTCAAGAGAAGGTGGGTCATGAAGCAAGACAACGACCCTAAGCACACAAGTTGTTCTACCAAAGAATGGTTAAAGAAGAATAAAGTTAATGTTTTGGAATGGCCAAGTCAAAGTCCCGACCTTAATCCAATCGAAATGTTGTGGAAGGACCTGAAGCGAGCAGTTAATGTGAGGAAACCCACCAACACCCCAGAGTTGTAGCTGTTCTGTACGGAGGAATGGGCTAAAATTCCTCCAAGCCGGTGTGCAGGAATGGTCAAAAGTTACCGGAAACGTTCAGTTGCAGTTATTGCTGCAAAGGGGGTTCACACCAGATACTGAAAACAAAGGTTCACATACTTTTGCCACTCACAAATATGTAATATTCGATCATTTTCCTTAATAAATAAATGACCAAGTATAATATTTTTGTCTCATTTGTTTAACCGGTTTCTCTTTATCTACGTTTAGGACTTGAGTGAAAATCTGATGATGCTTTAGGTCATATTTATGCAGAAATACAGAAAATTCTAAAGGTTTCACAAACTTTCAAGCACAACTGTAGATAACAAAACATTTTCATTTGTGTTGGAAAACCTACTGATGAAAATAAGTGCACTGTTTTAAAAGAACCCGTGTAATTTAGGCTGCATCATTTCTTGTCTAATATAACCCATACAATCAGTGCAATTAAATTTATTCATATGGTGAGGAATAAAAAAAAAGTACATATTGTTACTTGTGGTTTTTAAATTTATTTTATAACAGCTGAACACATAAACCTATCAAACGCAGACAACAGGGGGTTTATTAGTCAAGTGAATTTTTGTCAAAAACAAGAATCTCAGCCATTCGAATATAACATACTTAAGATGACACAACTTTCCTTTCTTTTGTTAGGTGCAGAATATTTTCCTTTGTCTTTTATATAAAATTTAGAAAAACGTTACTACTAACAGTTTGCTTTTAAGTAACAACAATGACAATGGGGTCTTTAGGAACCAGACTGATGCAATGATGAAAGACATCATTTAGGATATGGCAACAAAGTTCAGGACTACATACTGATTCTGACTCAGAATTTGGACAAGCATAACAATCACTTTTGATGATGACCTCATCAGACCTTCTTCTAATGCAGGGAATCTTGGTGCTATTTTTTATCTCTCCCTTTCTTATTCTACCCACATAACCCACATTAAGAAACTTACTTACAGCTCCATAACATATCCCGTTTTCACTCTTTCCTCTCCGTTTCTAATGCTGAGAAACTTGTCCATGCTTTTATCACATCCCACATTGATCATTGTAACTCTGTACTCGTAGGTGCCCCTTCACATCTTATATCACAGCTCCAGTTGATTCAAAACTCTGCTGCAAGAGTCTTTACAGAACTAGTAAAGAAATAGTGAGCACATAACACCCATCCTGCTTCACCTTCCTGTAGCTTACAGGATTGAATATAAAATTTGAGTAATAACCTACAAAGATTTACATGACCTTGCACCGGACTACATCAGTGAGCTTCATCATCACTATGCTTCTGTTTGCTGACTAAGGTCCTGTGATTCTGGCAATCTTGTTGTGCCTCACACTAACCTGCACTTCATGGTGTATTCAGCAGGGGGTACATACTCCCAGGAAGAGTTGCATTAGAGATTGCAGCCTTTACTAAAACATATATACGATATCTTTCAATAGAAGTATGGATCATTATACTTAGCTTCTGTTTAATATCGGTTTGAGATTCACAATAAAATAATACTCAAAGGGGAACTATACTCTTCCAAGGAACAGTCAAGGTTTCCTGCAATCAGTGTTTGTCCAACTTCGTGAGAGAGTGTGGGAAAGCATTTTGTCCTATTCAAGGGCAGGAGCAATGTTTTTCATCTGTCCGAGGGTGAGTCGATGTCTTCCATGTCCATATTTTGAGGAAAGCATCCATAAAATATAGCAATCATGCTAAGTAAGGTCAAAGTTCTGCAAAAGTAACACTGTCCTGTCTTGGGTTTGGTGCAAAACTGAATGCCTTTATAGCCTGGGGACCTGAAGCAGCAGAGTCAATTTCCATCGCTGGGTGTCTTTTCTGTGCTGCAGTGGGAATAAGAGAAGTTAGCGCCAGTGCCCCCACTGGACCTGAAGTACATACCTGTGATGAGCCCGGAGAGTGGTTAACAGATATGCATGCGTGACAACAT